>NC_053417.1:1842212-2142212 GCF_016859285.1 Xiphias gladius
CTGCTGTAAAATGCTGTTTGTTCAACTCTATTCTAGGTTTTACAAATTATATGCGCAGCCCAGCGGGGGACATCTTCAATTCAGAACACTACAATGTGAACCAGGACATGAACCAGCCGCTGTGCAACTACTTTATCGCCTCCTCACACAACACATACCTGATGGGTGACCAACTGATGTCACAGTCCAGGGTGGACATGTATGCCTGGGTGCTGCAGGCCGGCTGTCGCTGTGTAGAAGGTCAGCATAACACATGGAACATACACTGATGTGGACATTTACACATACTGTACTTACATTTCCAGTATACAGACACAGTTTAATCTGGGATTCAAAAATAATGGCTCTTTTAAAAGCAAGTAGCAGTGCTGATATTTTTGGATTAACGCTGCTGTTGTCTTTCATATGCATGTAGCTCACTGTGTACAAAAGATTTGGGTCGATGTATGGGATTCTGCCTAAAAAAGCAAATAATCAACTTTCCTTCGGCATTAGGGATGGGGTTTGGTATCATTTTATTGAATATGAATTCTTTCAAACCCCTTATCAAATCTTTATAGGTAAAAAAAATGTTCTGTTACTACAGTGGCAAGAAAAAAACAAGTGAACCCTTTGGAATTACTTGCATTTATGTTTTTGTTTTTTTTTTTCTCAAAATGGTTAATGTACTGCACTTATAGCGCTTTTCTAGTCTTTTCAACCACTCAAAGTGCTTTACTTTTTTTTTCTGTACGTACAGCGCTTTCCACACACACACACACACACACACACACACGCGCACACACACACACACACACAATACATCAGAGGGTTTGTGGGGTTCTGCATCTCACCCAAGGATGCTTCAACATGCAGACTGGAGGAGCCGGGAATCGAATCACCGACCTTTCGGTTAGCGAACGACCCGCTCTACCTCTTGAGCCACAGTTTTTCAGATCTTCATCTAAGTCAAAATAATGAACAAATTACTCTCCCAACAAACATCACTGTGTGCCTGAGGTTTACAAAAGAACAGCTTGAAACTCCACAATGCTCCTGGGAAAATGTTTTTGGACTGATGAAACTAAGGTTAAATTGTTTTTGAGAGAGGGCACCGCATACCAACATGAAAATATCATCCTAAGGGTGAAGTAGGTGGAGTTAGCATCGTGATTTGGAGCTAATTTTCTGCCTCTGGGCCTGGACAGCTTGTCGTCATCGGGGGGAAAATGAATTCCCAAGTTTGTGAGGGTATGTTACAGGATAATGTCTGGGTGGGTCTCCTCCAGCTGAAGCTCAGTAGAAGTTTGGTGATGTAGCAGGGGAATGACCCTAAACATCAAAGTTACGACTACAAAATGACTTCAAAAAAAGAAAATCTGCCTTTGGAATGGCCCAGTCGGAAGATGAGATATAGATGCTGTGGAATGACCTACCAGAGCACTCACACCAGATATCCTTATTTTGCCAAAGAACACTTCAATGTGCGGACTGGAGGAGCCAGAAATCGAACCACTGACCTCACAATTAAGTGGACGGCCGCTCGACCACCTGAGCCACAGCCGCCCCTATTGTTTGTGTGTTATCAGCTTAAGCACATTATGTTTGTCTATACTTGTGACTTAGATGCAGATCAGATCACATTTTATGACCAATTTATGCAGAAAATCAGGCAATTCCAAAAGGTTCACACTCTTTTACTTGCCACTGTATTTCAGTCATTATGATACTGTACCTAAACCATGGAGAATGGAAAACAGTGCTCCTTGCTCCCTACTGGGGGGCAGTTCTACAGCTGCAGTGGAAATAATGTTAATTCTACTTTTATTATTCACCAAATATCAACTCAAAAGATAACCATTGTTTCGCATTGACAATTCACTTGATGTTACCTCAACGCAAACTTGTGGTTGCAGTGCTACACATCACAGAATCTGAGGGGTCACAGAATACTGTGGAACACCGGTGGTAGGCTGAGGGATTTGTGTAAGAATTAGCCAACTGTCTAATTCATACTCCAAACAAATAGCGGGCAGCATATTACCAGAAAGTTAGGGTACCCACCCCAATTTAAGAAACTTTGGTCCGTCCTCCCCCCTCCCCGTCCCCTGTGCCCTAGTCAGACTACCCCTCGGACACACCATAAGAAGTACTGGTAGCTCACCAGTACCTCGGCTCGGTGGACCGTCAAAAAATGCATGAAGTTTTTACCTACCCTCTTTGTGTACCTGTCATTCAAGATGTGCATGAGAGCGTGCTGTGTTCGTGTCCTGGGACTGCGCTCACTGGACATTCACAACCAAGTTTCAACCCTCACCTCACGTTGAGCTGACGTTAGCTTCAATAAATCTTACCTCAGCAGGGGGCAGTTGTTGTTGTTGCCAAACTTGCATGGATTGGGGAATAATGTTTTCCGCACAGGTTTACCTTGCAATCTAATTATGTAACTGGTAGGTGGTTTTCTTTGCTATTTGCTTGACTGACGATGACGATTTCACACCCACACTGCCCTGTCAGAGACAGGGAAGATGTAGTGGTGGCAGAGCAGGGATGGCTACAACACAGGTTTATAGCCTGTTTACAGTTCCTACTTCTTCATCTCACATGTTTGACTGAGGGCAGACTGTACACTACAGAGACTCACTATCGCTTCTTGAGGTATAAAGTGGTATTACGAGACGGGACAGGCTGGCGCTAACTGGTTAGCTTGCTAACTACAGTAGATATCTCTGCAATACAGTACATACAATAGACATCTTTAACATAACATCAAGTATTATTTCTTCCTATTCTGTTGATAATCTTAGTGGAGTTTTGAATGTTTTAACTAAAATACTTACATATTGCCCCTTTAACCAGATTCGCGCAAATATCAGAACGTTTTTAACTTAAATTTGTACTGTTATTAGACTAATAGTCTTTTTAATAGTTACCACTTTGTAAAAAACAAAACTCTTTAGTTAAGCTGTTGACTGTCATTGTTCCTATTATTACCAGCAGTACATCAGTGTGGTTTAATACTGACACATTAATTTAGAGCATTGAAACACAGAGGTGTTGAGTTATGCCGTCCATTACAAAAACTAATGGACACCTGCCTCCCAATCAGAATTAAGTATTCTCAGTGGCCATGGTACAATGCATTCAGACAGTATTCAGACCCCTTCACTTTTCTAACAATTGCTATGTTGCCTCCTTATGCTACAATAATTTAAATAGATTTCCCCCCCCCATTAGTCTGCACTCAATACCTCCATAATGACAAAGCAAAAACAGAATTTAGGAATTTTTTAGAATTTATCACAAAGGGAAGACTGAAATATCACATTGACATAAGTATTTAGACCCTTTGATATGACACTAGTTTGGTGATGTCGTGAAGTAGCAGGGATCATGGCAATGTCTTCATCACCATTGCAGTCATTGCAGTCAGCTTCTCCCGGCTAGGATTCCTTCAGTGTTAATCGTTCAGGAGGTTTTTACCGGGAGCCAAATTATCCGCAGAGCTTTTTTCTCCAAAACAAATGGTGATTGATTCCAGCAAAAACACTGAATAAATCATTTTCAAATTAAAAATCAGCGTTTCCCCAACGATGTTCGTCGGACACAAGATGTGTCAGATTGTACTGCGAACCAAGCCGCTGCTAGCGTTCACTCAGCTTTTTTCTCTGATAACTTCTGATCCAGACTTTCGGAAGGTTTGTACCATGACCCAAATTATCTCCAGAGGTCTCCTCCACTCCAGAACAATCGGACAGTTGATTAAAACTGGTAAAATCACTGAATAAAGCAGTTTTATGTTAAAAATTGTCCTGGAGATTATGTGAAAAGAGCTGCTACTAACATTTGCTCAGCTTGTTTCTCTGATAACTTATGATCCAGACATTCAGAAGGTTATTACCAGGAGCAGAATTATCCGCAGAGGTCTCCACTCAGAAACAATGGACCCCGTGATTAAATCCAGTAAAAACACTGAATAAAGCAGTTTAATGTTAAAAATCAATGTTTCTCCGGCGATGTTTGGCTTTCACAAGATATGTTAGAGGTGCTGCGAGCTAAGCTGCTGCTAACATTTGCATGTACATTGTAAAAATGTGGCTTAAAACTGGAAATAAATAAAAATTCAATTTTGACCGCTTCTGGCAGACAACCACAATGGTGACGCATGCGTAAAGCGGATATGACGCCATTGACAGATGACCAAATGAAATGGACTGTTACCTTGATTAATTTTATGGATTACTCTACGTTTGAAAGTTGCTGGATACATTTGGGATAAGAACACGATGCAATAAAATATAGAACATAGGTCGTTTTTAGACATTTTGATGTGGAAAAGTTACATATTATACCTTTAAAGCCATTTTGTGTGAAATGTTATTATTACAAATTATTTTTGGCAAGTCTGTGCACAGTCCAGTTTTATGGACAGTAGCTCAATTTACAAAATAACTGAGCACCATGTTGAAAAACAGAGTGTCACTCTAAAATTACAGTTTTTAGTACAAAATTCTTTATTCTTATTACTATGTCTCTGCCACAGCTTGGTAAGGAAACAATAGAAGGAGTTTGGTATGCAAAACATCAGCATTAAGATTGGGATCGCTTCAAAGCCAGTGTGGACAGAAGTTATTACACTGACCAATTAGATATTAGATATAAATACTAGATATTAAATCAATGGGCTTAGATTTAATATTACTAGAAGTGGTTTGGAAGTAAACACTAACATTATTTTGTTCTGTAATCAATCAATATAATGTACATAAAGCGTTAAGATAAAAAATTGTGTTATCTTTGATTGTCCGAAATTCAACATCTTTAGTTAAAGTCACGCAGTCAGCTGCAGCAAGAAACATCCAGAATTATTAAAACTGTTTGTTCCTCAAGCTGAAGATGAAGGAAAACAAACTACGATGGTGGCTGAAATTTCAGTGTGAATGTTAGTAATGTTACTGGTAAAATCTTGCATCGAATTCAAAATGAAACCTTTTAATAGCTTATATTTTTTATTTATTTTAAAGATTGTCTCTAAATATCTAGACTAAGATAGTTGCTGATATTCCTAATACATATACAGATTCTAAATATTACTAATTATTCATGTCACTAACTAATTAACTATTTAAATAACTAAGAAAAAATCTGATTACCGAACAAATTGCTCAGATTTTTAATCTTTTGCATGTGCAAAGCAGCAGCAAGAGCGGCTCCTCGTGAATTTTAGTTTTTTTAGTTTTTGTTTTTTTAACCAATGGCTACAAATCAGATACTGAGAAGTGTTGGAAAATTCAGAAGAGGATTATTTAAGAAATGAAGGTAGTCAAAATCGGAAATAATGAATAAGAAATCAATCCTCCACAGTTGAATGCCAGCAAAAAAGGTAGCTGTGTTTTGTGAATGGATACGTGGTCACCTTGTCGATGAAGGAGTGCTGTAGAGCTTTACTTGTACAAGACAGTAGAGAGTAACTTCATTAACGAGGTCATCCAGAGAGAAATCTGTTGGAAAGCTTTCAGGACCAAGAGGATAATGTGGCTGTTTACAATACTTAAACCAGCTCTGCTAGATTACAGGTACTTAACAGAGCTGTGCAGGATGAACCCACCTATACCTGGTCAGCTGGAGCTACGACCCAGGCTGGAGGCTGCAATGGCTTCACCAAATTCTAATAATATGACCCCGAGGGGTTGGTCCTGCTTGTTAACAAGCATTGCATTTTCTGGCTTGATATATGTATGCGGGATACTGAGACCCTTCAGCGTGTCCAAGACCACCAACGGCTTTAGGGACAAGAGAAGAAAAGATATGTTGGGAATTTAGTTTTCCATGTGCTGCTGTTTGGGGTTAGGTTTAGGGTTAGGGTTTTCTTCACTGATGAGCATTAGATATATAGAACAAAAGATGATTCCATAATACAATGATAATGGCTACATACGTGCTTTGTGATCGGTCGGATCTCGTTCAGAGACAGAGACTTCCAGTCTCATTCTTGGATCAGCTCATAGAGACTCCTATCCAGCCCCGAATGCTGGACATCCCATTTGTTCAAACCGCTCGTAGAACTCCACCACATTAGTGTGGTTTGGATTCAGGACCCTGATGACCTTTAACATGGACACCTGGCGAGAGAAGAGGAGGAATGATAAATAGATTATAGAGACAGGTATCAACAGTTTGTGGTACATAATCAGATGGAGCAGACGGAACCGGGGCACGGGAATATAATCAAAGGGAGTCCAAATATCTACCTCTTTCTCAGTGTCCTTGGTAAAATCAGTGTCCTTCTTAAGGATCTTAACAGCAACTGTCTCTTTTGTTGACAGATTCTGGCACTTGGCCACTTTACCAAAGCAGCCTTCAGCAGTTAAAAAAGAAAAACATGGAGTCAAAATATGTTATGTCAGGGAATTCAGTGTGTAAGGCATTCAGTCAACAAATCATGGACAAACACATAGGTGAATCATGAGTAATGTCCTTGTATTTCTGCGGTTGTCACTTTGAAATCCTGGTTATTTTCTGTTTCTCTCTCTCCGTGCTCATAATGAAAAGACCACAATCCAACAAACATCTGCTTCTAAATCTGTACCCCTTATGAATTCAAAATATCGTTTAGAACTCACTTTTGTGTTCTGTCAAGTTAAAAAAAATACAGCAAGTAAATGCTAAAAGCATGTTTTTATTCAAACAGTCTCATAAATATGAGATCTGCTCCTGATAGTGTGAAGGAAAATCTTTCCCTGCACTTCAGTACTTTTTAGTGACTATTTAGAGAATGTGTGTGTGTGTGTGTGTGTGTGTGTGTGTGTGTGTGTGTGTGTGTGTGTGTGTGTGTGTGTGTGTGTGTGTGTGTGTGTGTGTGTGTGTGTGTGTGTGTGTGTGTGTGAGAGAGTGTGTGAGAGTGTGTGTGTTGACAGACAGCAATCCCCCCTTTCAGACCACAACTAAATAAATGTGTTCTTTAAACTCTCAGGTTAAGAGTGACAAGAAAAGGGAGCCCAGTAAAATGTATAAATTCAATCCTACTTACAGATATGCCCCAGAAAGTGAGGAATGATCTATCAATATATGACCAAAATCAATATGTCCCTACTACAGATGGTGTAAGGATACTTGATATCAACACAATATTTCATAAAGCAGCTATTAAAGTTAACCTTATAAAACAAAAGCGAAAACCATAAAAGGCCAAATGTTTGATCAAGAATGCAAGATGGTCAGAAAAGACCTGAGAAAAACATTAAATGAAAAGTACCACCAAACAAACAACCCAGCCTTAAAAACAAAAAAAAAATTTTTACCCACATGAAACTTGAAGATATTGAGAATGCCATTAAGCAAACTCAGTTCTGGGATATGTGGAATAACTTCAACACAAAGTAACTACAACTATTACCCATCCAAAATGGTGACATTTGGAGAGTATATTTTGCAAATCTGTACAAAAACATACCATTAAATCAAATAAATTGAGAACAATATATTATAAAAGAAAAACTCCAAACATTAGAAGAAACAATAGAAGACAACCAAAACCCCTTTGATTTCCCATTTACTTGGGAAGAATTGACCACACAGATTAAATCACGCCGGCCAAGGAAAACCTGTGGTCCAGACGGTATTAAAAATGCAATGCTCAAAGACAGCACCCCAGAGATGCAGGGTGCAGTATTGAAGTTGTTCAGTATCGTATTACCGTCAGGATATTTTTCTGACATCTGGTGCAAAGGGCTCATTTCCTACATTTATAAAAGTGGGGACAAATCAGACCTGAGTAACCATTGTGGCATCTGTTCCAGCAGCTGTCTAGGTAAATTATTCTGTAGTATTCTAAATGAAAGAATACTAGATTTCCTTGAAGAACAGTCCATCTTGAGTAAAAATCAAATTGTATTCCTCCCAAAACAGCGCACCACCGACCATGTATATAACCTTCACACTTTACTCAACACGTACACCAAACAAAATTTAAGATATTTGCCTATTTTATTGATTTCAAAAAAGGTTTTACCTCCCTTTGGAATGAAGGACTCAATTACAGACTTCTACAATATGGTATAAGGGGAAAAATGGATGATCTGATTAAATCAATGTATTTGGAAAATAGGTGTGCTGTAAAATTGGAGACAAAGAAACTGAATTCTTCACCCAAAGAAGAGTTGTTTGTCAAGGTTTTATTATTAAGACTGACATTATTTAATGTATATATAAATGATCTTCCTGTTCAGTTGAATCAATGTGCTGCTCCTGGCCACTTGCTCCTATATAGAGAGGTGAAATCTGTTTTTATGCTGATGATCTTGTTCTGTTTTCTTGTACTGAAAAAGGACAACAGCAACAGCTAGACATGGTAGAAAAATACTGCCAGATTATTAAATGTGAAGAAAACTAATATCATGACTTTTCAAAAATGCCCCAGATGTTAGGAGTACCAATACCAGCAACCATAAATAATCAAATCATTCAATACAGTATGAGCTATACCTACCTTGGTATACCCACAACAGCATCAGAATATTTCAACAAGTAAGTGATTGCACTAAAAGCAAAAGCTATAAGAGCTCTAAATGCAATCAAGAGAAATTTCATAACTTCCAAATTCCAATTAAAATCTGGCTTAAATTATTTGATAGTGTTATCTTGCCCATTGCACTATATGGTAGTGAAGTATTGGGGTGCACTCAGTTATCATAGCTGTACCCGTTGGGATAAATACCCAGCAGAATCTCTACATGCAGAATTCTGCACATACATTTTACACGTACAAAGAAAAACGAGTGCCTGTCAAGCAGAATTAAGCAAATACCCACTGATAATTAGCATTCAAAAGAGAGCGCTCATTTTTTTAAGCACCTTAAATCCAGCCCCCCCAGGCACCCTCCATTCCAAAGCCCTCCAAACCCAAGAGCTGAGCCCAGAAAAGAGTTCTGTATGTCAGTTGGGGCTGAGATTAACGGACCCCTGTCAAATACACTCTGACCAGTCTCACAACAGCACTGCTTTCCAAACGTCAATCAGAGTCAACCAAATATAAAACAATGTAAAAAAAACCTATTTGAAACACTGGAAAAAAGAAAGTAAAAGCCAAAGTAGATTATAATGCAATCTCTCTAAACATAGACAGAAAGCAGAGGCAGATCCTAACCAAGTATGGGCTTAGTGACCACAAAACGGCAAACAAACAGGGAAGACACAAAAATCATGGCAACTAAAAGAAAACAGAACATGTGGAACACCCTTCAGCAGGTGAGGTTGAGACAGATGCATTTCCTCCTAAAATGTTAATCATTCAGTGAAATAAGGAATATTTACTTTGACCAATTCAATACTGTAATTCCAAATTTCAATGGGCTAAATGACATCTCAAATTTGAAAATACTCCTAGAAGGAGTAGACTTATACTCATATCTTGCTGCCCAATATATATCAAAATGCCACAACCTGAGGGGCGGTGAATGGCTGTAGAAGCACAAACACACATACAGTGTATTCAGAAAGTATTCAAACCCTTTTTCAGATTTTATGATGTTGCAGCCTTATGCTAAAATTTTTTAATTAATTTTTACCCTCCTCAGTCTACACTCAACACCCCATAATTACAAAGCGAAAACAGAATTTTACATTTTTTAGCAAATGTATTAAAAAGGAAAGACTGAAATATCACATTGACATAAGTATTCCGACCCTCTACTCAGTACTTTACTCTACTCTGTTGAAGCACCTTTGGCAGAAATTACAGCCTTGAGTCTTCTTGGGTATGACGCGACCAGCTTTGCACACCTGGATGTGGGGATATCCTGCCATTCTTCTCTGCAGATCCTCTCAAGCGCTGTCAGGTTGGATGGGGACTGTCGGTGGACAGCCATTTTCAGGTCTCCCCAGAGAAGCTTCACTGTTGGGATGGTATTGGGCAGTTGATGAGCGGTGCCCAGTTCCTCCAGACATGATGCTTAGAATTAAGACTAAACAGTTCAAGCTTGGTTTCATCAGACCAGAGAATCTTGTTTCTCACAGTCAGAGAGTTCTTTAGGGGCTTTTTTGCAAAGTACAAGGGGGCCTAACGAGAGGTCCCTGTCTGATACACTCTGCCATGAAGCCCAAATCGGTGGAGTGCTGCAGTGATGGTTGTCCTTCTGCAAGATTCTCCCATCTCCACACAGGATCTCTTGAGCCCAGCCAGAGTGACCATCAGGTTTTTAGTACCCTCTCTTACTGAGCGTTGACACAGTTCTGTATCTGAGCTCTTTAGGCAGATCCTTTGACCTCATGGCTTGGTTTTTGCTCTGATATGGATTGTCAGCTAAGAAACCTTATATAGACAGGTGTGTGCCTTTACAAATCATGTCCAATCAATTGAATTTACCACAGGTGGACTCAAAACAAAGTGTAGAATCATCTCAAAGATGATCTAGAAAATTGGGAGGCAACTGAGCTAAATTTCAGGTGTCATAAAAAAGGGTCTGAATACTTATGTCAATTTGATATTTCAATTTTTTGTGTCTAAAATTCTGTTTTTGCTTTGTCATTATGAGGTATTGAGTTTAGATTGATGAGGGAAAAAATTAATTTAAACGATTTTAGCATAAGGCTGAAACATAAAATCTGAAAAAGTGAAGGGGTCTGAATACATCTGAATATACTGTATATGGCATGTTGCAGTGACTCTTAATTTGATGGCACGATTTATCAATTCGTGTGCAATTTTTTTTTTTTTTCCATGACACCTGCTGGGCTCTCAGGAGACAGAAGAACATAACTAAACTATACTACATTAAATTTATCCTCATCTATCTTTGTTTTTCTGAATAGTTCCTATGCCGTATATTCCTATAGTATCCCTGCAGTACTGCCTGTGTTTTTGCATATTATTACCAGTACCAGGAAAAAATCATAATACTGTTATGTGACCTTTTTCACCGATAATGGTTTGATGTGTATGAAAATGATATATGCTATTGCAGTCACCAGATCTCAACCCAACTGAACACCTATGGACTGATGTGTTCGACAGCGTTCTCCACCACCATCATCAAAATACCAAATGAGGGAATTTCTTTTGGAAGACTTGTAGAATCAGTGCCAAGGTGCACTGAAGCTGTTGTGGCAGCTCATTGTAGCCCAGCACCTTACTAAGATGCTTTATGTTGGTTTTTCCTATAATTTATCACCCAAAAAGGGGTCCAAAAGTCTGAGTCCACTGTAAACCATTCAGCTAAAACATTAAAACCGGTAACTGTTTTTAATGTTGTATATATATATGTTGTATTAATTGTGTATATTTGGATCAGACTGAAATGTGAAGATATTGGAGCTGTGGAAAAACAGCTGGCACAATTTAAAACACTGACTGACACTGGCTACACAGAAAGTATTATTCAGGGAGATGGGATAAGGCTGGCTTTCTATTTTTTTCTTATTGTCAAGTAGTCTAATAATTGACCAAAATGAACGTGTTAGTCCATCTCTCAGTACTGACTTTCCTACCTTGTCTGTGGCTCGCAGCACCAAGCCCATTGGTTCCTAATGAAGAATAAATCTTAAAAAAATAAATCAGAAATATACATACATAAATAAAAGGGTCAGTAATTTCTAAAACTGCTGGCCCCTGTAGTTTTTAGCAGATGTTACTCAAATAAGAGGAAATTGTGTACTTGTTGCGGACTACTGTCAGTGGTGAATTGATCCACATTTGGCGCTCTAGTGAGTATTTAGGGCAGCAGGATGGTGTATGTGGGAATTGAAGAAACAAGAGTGTGGCTCATTGATGTGCTTTCGGACAACAAAATGGCAAACTGTTAAACAAATAAAAAGGTTGTAATGGTAAACTTTTTGAGTTTTTATGGTGACTATTTTATCCAAAACATCATTGCCATAGAATCCACACAATACCTAAAAAAATTCAGATACTGCACTCAACCTTTAGATAATCTTCAGAGACACTGCAATATCTACCTACAAGATGTGTTCCCTCAGCTTTCTCATCCATTTTAACTAGTTTGTTTAAGAAAATGTACTTTAGTTAAATTATTATTTACAGTCCATAGCTTGGAGAAATCAAATGTTTCTGTTTTTGGCTAAAATCTGTCCAAGTATTATTAATAATAAATTGAAAGCAATACAATACATTCATTTAGAATTTCATAGGAGTTCAGCTTTTTTTTCCTTCTGCATCCAGGATGATTTAACTGCTGCTTTATTTGATTATGTGGAAAAACACACTGAATAACCAAAATGTCAGTTCATCAAAATGGATAATTTTCATTTACAGATAACAACCAGGGAAAAATTAATAACTAAACTTAGCTTTAGTTTTAGCTAAAGCTAGCTGTGGTTGTTTCACGAGCTAGACTTACTTTAGTCTAGCTTGCCCACTTACTTTAGCTGTCTGGCTAGCTGTCTTTCTATGGCATAAAGTGCAGTAAGTGATGAGTCCTACAACTCAGATTACCAAGCCAGAGCACAGTAACTGCAGACTGGGCAGCAATACAAAGCCAGAATGTACTACGAAGCCATAGTGTAGATACTGTGTTTTGGCTTGGTATTTCGGTCTGTTTTCTAGTTAGTGCAAATTCAAAAAGCTGTTCTCAAGAAATTACATATTTCTATGGCATCATATTTTTTATATAGTAAAACAGATACATATTATAACTTAATTTGATCAAATATGTAGTGTTTTGCCTTGTAGGGCAGAATAGGGCTCTATGGCAAAGAGGAATAAGAGAGATCAGGCTTAGGATACATACAAAGTACTTGTTAGGATGCATTAATTGTTGGTTTGGGTCTGTATATGGAATTTGTTTTAGGTCAGGACAGTTTTGACGATAACTGTAACATTCTTTTTTGATTTTTTTTTTTTTTTAAAGTAGCTTCCTGATCATACTGTCTCTTCTTTTTCTTTCCTGTCCACAGTGGACTGTTGGGATGGTCAGGACGGTGAGCCTATCGTCCACCATGGCTACACCCTGACTTCCAAGATTCTCTTCAAAGATGTCATTGAGACCATGAACAAGTATGCCTTCGTCAAGAACGAGTACGTTTACACACAGACACACACACACACACACACACACTCACTCACTCACTCACTCACTCACTCACTCACTCACTCACTCACTCACTCACTCACTCACTCACTCACTCACTGTTAATATTTTCTCACTCTTCCATTTATTTATTTTATTCACTGACTCACATGCTTACATATTCAATCAGTCAGTCACAGATCTTCCATAGATTACTTTCATGTTTCATCGTCATCCATTGATGGCAACTGACAAACCAAAGAAGCATGTGTGCATACGGCTTTAATAAGCATATGGACAACAACTCCAGCAGTATATGGATATGTACACATGGCAGCGTTGTATTACACAGGCTGCTGGGTTGTAGAAAATGGAGAAGAATGGAGGAGGTGAGGCTTGGAATACAATTGCCCAATCACGTGGGTTTAATACATTTGAAAGCATCTTAACATGTGAAACATATTATGTGTTTGGTTGTAAAGGCTTTCCCTAATAGGTTGATATAGTGTATATTTGTGTTTATTCACTGTTAGGTGATGGCATGTGAGGTAATGAGTAAAATCTTCATTTAATTTCAATCATTTGATCATAGACTAGAATCCTAAAATAAATGCTTATGGAGACAGAGACTGGGTTGATGTCATGGGTGCAGTGTGCTTTTTTGAGGCTTATGTTTTTGGTCATTCATTTGTTCACGTTATTTTATAGATTTTCTGTCTCATTAATTTGCAGCTAGTCTTTTATATTTGATATTTTCCTGTTGCATAGTTTTTTAATGCAGTATGTGTTGTTGAAATTGCTGTAATACAACAGTGACACCCAAGCTGGTAAGACTGATCGGCATTAGGATCCTGTATCTGCACTGGAAGTAGGAATCATCTCTGTGCTTCTCTGTCTGCTGGCTTTAAAACAAGTACAAGTGGCTCTCCCATGGTTGTCGCTTGCATTGCATCATAGGACCTTTGCGTAAAGATAGCATTCCTCAACTTTCCCCTGTAGTGCAGCTGGGCTCCTTTTAAATCTCTGTTGCTCAGCGGGCGTCGTGGGACCGAAATGCCATATCCCCTGTTAACTTACCTACTTGCACAGACCTGTGAGTAATATTGAGTATGCTTGACTGTTGAGTGGAATGCTACCTTCACTTACTTTCTTTAATACTCTTGTAGAATATTGGTATCCGTTACTAACTGGTTGTCCCAGTAGGGGGCCATCCTACACTTTGTTCATGAAGAGTACATGTTCTGTGACAGAAGAAAAAAAGGCTGGCCGGAGACATGTGAGGATAAAATGCAAATATGCCACACCAAATAGTTAAGTAAAGCTTTCAAAAATATTGGATTTTGTGGACATTCCGTTCTTTCAGAAGGTACAACACCATTAAAAATTCATAGCAACCCATGGCTGTCCCAGCTTTCAACTCTGTATGTGTGAACAATCCGTATCATGTCACCCCAAAATTTCTCATTGGTGATGAGTTGGGTTGAGATGTGGTAACTGTGAAGACCACAGTACGTGATTCATATCATTTTCATCCTAATCAAACTATGCAGTGAGCCCTTGTGCCCTGCTTGGGAACTGCACCTGTTATGTTTCTTGACTCATTTATTAATATTTTTCTTTTAATTTGTATGTACAGACCATACACAGATACAGTGCATTCAGAGAGTATTCAGACCCCTTCACTTTTTTCGCATTTTATTATGGTACAGCCTTTTGCTAAAATCCTTTCCCTCATCAGTCTACACTCAATAGCCCATAATGACAAAGTGAAAACAGAATTCAGACCCTTTGCTATGGCAGTTCAAATTTAGCTCCGGTGCCTCCCATTTTTATTGTTCAACTTTGAGAAGTTACTACACTTTGATTAGAGTCGAATTTTGGTAAATTCAATTGATTGGACATGATTTTGAAAGGCACACACCTTTCTGTATAAGGTCTGACAATGCATATCACAGCAAAAACTAAGCCATGAGGTCTAACGAACTGCCTGCTTAATTCATGCTTAATTCTAAGCATCATGTCTGAAGGAAATGGTGCACTGCTCATCAACTGCCCAATTCCATCCCATCAACGGTGGAGAATGGTGATGACAACATCATTCTGTGGGGGTGTTTTTCAGCAGCAGGAATTGGGAGACTGGTCAGGATTGAGGGAAAGCTAAAGGGAGCAAAGTACAGAAATATCCTCAATGAAAACCTGGTCCAGAGTGCACAGAACCTGGGACTGGGCTGAAGGCTCACCTTCCAACAGGATGATAACCTCTCTGGAGAGACCTGAGAAATGGCTTTCCACCGACAGTCCCCATCCAACCTGACAGCGCTTGAGAGGATCTACAGAGAAGAATGGCAGGAAATCCCCACATCCAGGTGTGCAAAGCTGGTCGCGTCATACCCAAGAAGACTCAAGGCTGTAACTGCTGCCAAAGGTGCTTCAACAAAGTACTGAGTAAAGGGTCTGAATACTTATGTCAATGTGATATTTCAGTCTTTCCTTTTTAATAAATTTGCAAAAAATTCTAAAATTCTGTTTTCACTTCGTCATTATGGGTTATTGAGTTTAAATTGATGAGGGAAAAAATGAATATAAACAATTTTAGCATAAGGATGCATTGTAACAAAATCTGAAAAAAGTAAAGGGGTCTGAAAACTTTCTGAATACACTGTATATCCCTATAAACCAACCTCTGCATATACAGAGACATAATGACAAATATACAGAGAAATAAAAGCATAAACACAGACACCCTCCTCCTCACAGCATCAGAGACTGATAATCGCATTGAAATGCACACAGTCTAGAGGATACAGAAAAAATCTCTATTTTTAGATCCTGTCTGTTCAAGTAAAATGAAGGAGAAACACTCACTTTGTGTGCATGTTCACCCTCAGTGCATGATTTTGAAAATATAATTGAGTACACCATATTCCACAGATAATTGACTAAAAAGGAGCAGGGTAAAAGGCTGCATTCAACATCAAGGATTGATCAGATTTTCCAGGACGCTTAATAAAAACAGGATCTGCAGAGGGCTGACAGGGACAAAATTGGGATGAAAGGCTTCCATCTGATGGAGACCGGGAATCAACACAGTCAATATGTTGTGAATGAGGAGTCTGCTCTTGAATTTAGCTGCTTTTTAACACTTGTTTTACATGCTAGACCACATATGCTTCATGCAAATAGAAAATATTAATTAAAATGTTTATCCAGATGTGCACATTTAATTTTTCTGTACAATATTTTTATTGAATATGTTTTCTCCTGTAGGGTAGTCTACAGGAGAAAACAGAGAACTTAAAATTAAAAAATAAACTAAAGAATTATAATAAAGTAATAATCCCACAAGATCAGTCCCACCCAACTCTAACACCAAACAACGGCCACAATAAAAGCAATGGAGCCAGAGGGAGAGAAAACAAAAAAGAGAGAAAAAAAAAAGAAAATTTACACACATTAGTATGTAGAAATTCAACTATACATGTCTAGACAGATGAACGTGTGCACGTCACACATATCTCTTTGTCAACCAAAAACAGACAACAGTGAAATACCCACGTAGCTACTACAATCAGACCAGCATTTGTCAAAGAGATGTGGTTTTCTTTTGAGATTGAACATAGTTTTTTTCTGATGCCATGTACAAGAAATTTCTTTAAGCCGACGATCTGCACTTTTCCATAACAACATACTTTGTGTATTATCAGCATCATGGCCAGTTTGATAAACTGTACCTTGTTTCTTATTTTAAGAGGGATGTCAGATATGTTGCCCAGTAAGGATAATTTAGTTTTAATTTATTACATTTCCAGAACATGTGACTAAGATTACCTGTCTTTATTTGACATCTAGGGCAAAGCTCTGAAATTGATTCATTTATCCTATGGAATCTTTCTGTTGTAAAATAGGCTCCCAGTCAACGTCTTCAAAATCACAGTCCAGGTCCAGCTCCCATTTGGTCTTAGTGTTTAGGGGTTTAGCCTCTTTGAAGACCAAAATTCTGTTATACAGTCCTGGTTGAAATGATTGGCACCCCTGAATTTTATATTATATCTATTTTATATCTACAGAAATAAATTCAAATTAACCAATTTTGTAAAATCAGAATATTTAATAAAATGTCCAAAGTTACCGAACAACCACAAAAAATGCTTTCATATAATGGAATAAAAAAAATACAGAAATAAAATGTATGCTTGACACAATTTTTGGCAACCTTTTGCTGAATTTAAATTACTGCCTCAAACAAAAAAAAATAATACTCACCTTTGCTTAATTTTTTAGTGTTCACATGACCTTGTTTAACCAATGAATGTTGCTTTTACTGCATAAAAAAGGGCTGATTGTTTCCAGTTTTTTTTCACAATGTCAAAGATAAGCGAGCTCTCCAAGAGCATCAGAAATGCTATTATCAAAAGACAACAATTCCAAAGGCTACAAAGGAATTGCCAAAGATCTTGAAATCCCTGTTTCAACAGTTCGAAATGTTATCAAGAAGTTTCACAGTTGTAAAACTGTTAAGGCGCTTCCAGGAAATGGTGTTAAGAAGAAACTCAGTGAGCGAAATCTGCAAAAGTTGATGCAGTTTGTGGGAAAAAAACCCCACACAAGATATCTACAGAGTTTCAGGCTGACCTGGAGACATCTGGAGTGGTGGGTTCAGCCCATAGTACCATACGCTGCACTCTAAACCAAGTAGGGCTCCCTGGGCAAAAACCAAGGAGGGACACTATTATTGCCTTTTCGTGATTTTCTTTCAATAGTAATGTTTGCAAAAACTTTCATAGATAAGCCACAGTCTTTTTGGGATAATGTTCTATAGAAAGATGCAACCAAAGTAGACGTCTTTGGGAATGCAGTGTTTCAGTCTGTTTATAGGCAGTGAAATGAAGCCCATAAGGAAAAGGACACCCTACCTACAGTAAAACATGGTGGAGGTTCTATCATGATGTGGGGCTGCTTTGCTACCTCTGGTGCTGGAGGCATTAAATGTAGGAATGATGAAATAAGAAGACTACCAAGGCATTTTAGAGCAAAATGCGTTACCCAGTGTCAGAAAACTAGGCAAAGGTCTTGGGTCTTTCACAGACCCAACAACCTAAAGCACACATCCAGAAGCAAAAAAGAATCTTTGAAAAGGAAAAGATGGACTGTTTTAAACTGGCCAGCAATGAGTCCTGACTTAAATACTATTGAAAATCTTTGGAGAGAGCTGAAATCTGCCATAGCAAAAAGAACTCCTGCAAACTTAAGAGTTGAACGCCCAGCAGTGGAAGAGTGGCAGAAACTACCAGCAGACAGGTGCAAAAAGCTTCTAGATGGCTACAAAAAACATTTATAGGCTGCCATTGTTACTAATGGTTCTGCAACCAAATATAAGTGAGGGGTGCCAATAATGATTTGTGTTGGTATTATTTCACTATTATGCAAGTTTTGTTTTTTAATTTTCTTTCGTTCAGTCACTTTGGACATTTTGTTAAAATATTTTGATTATACAATATTGACTTATTTGCATTTATTTCTGAAGATATTCAAAATTCTCACCAGTAATTTTAACCAAGACTGTATGTTAAGGACAAAATGCCTTGGGGATGTTTAATATCTTTTAGAATTTCAGGAGGGGCTTTAAGGGAGTGGCTTTTCCTCTCTGAAATGTACTTATGCAGTGCCTGACATTTAAACATGTCAGGTACATAAGTTTTTGAACAGTATCAGACAGATGGCAGAAACTATAGGAGTGGCCAAATCAATATGGTACATTAAAAAGCAGGAATGCACTGGTGAGCTCAGCAACACCAAAAGGCCTGGATGACCAAAGAAGACAACCAAAGTGGATATTGCATAATTCTTTCATTGATGAAGAAAAACCTCATCTCTACATCTAGCCTGGTCAAGAACCAGAGGGGGTAGGCGTATAATTGTCAAAGTCTACTATCAAGAGTCACCATAATGAATGTAAATACAGATGGTTTACCACAAGGTGAAAACCACTCGTAACACTCAACAACAGAAATGCCAGATTGGACTTTGCCAGAAAACATCTAAAAAAGCCTGCCCAGTTCTGGAACAAGATTCTTTGGAAAGATGAAACCAAGATTAACTTGTACCAGCATGATGAGAAGAGAAGAATATGGAGAAGGAAAAGAAAAGCTCATGATCCAAAGCATACCACAGTATATGTTAAGCATGGTGGCATGGGCATGTATGGCTGCATATGGAACTGGGTCACTGGTGTTTATTGATGATGTGACTCCTGATAGAAGTAGCAAGATGAATTCTGAAGTGTATTGGGCTATAGTATCTGCTCAGATTCAGCCAAATACTGCAAAACTGAGAGGACAGTGCTTCACAGTACAGGTGGATAATGACCCTACAAAACATATCGCGAAAGGAACCCAAGAGCTTCTCAAGGCAAAGAAATGGTATATTCTTCAATGGCCAAGTCAGTTACCTAACCTCAACCCAGTTGAGCATGCTTTTCACTAACTGAAGACTCAACTGAAGGCAGAAAGACCTGCGGACAAGCAGCAACTGAAGGAGGCTGCAGTAGAAGCCTGGCAAAGCATCTCAAGGAAGGAAATTTAGCATTTAGTGATGCCCGTGGGTTCCAGTCATTGACTGCAAAGGATTTTCATCCAAGTATTAAAAATAATCCTTATATTTATAATTATGTCCAATTACCTTTGAGCCTCTGAGAATGAAGGGATTACAAAAAAACTTTAATTCCTAAACATTGAATGCAATGTTTTTGTTCAACCCCTTGAATTAAAGCTGAAAGTCTACACTTCAATCACATCTTGATCTTGATGATCACATCTTGATGATCCACTAAGGTGGTGCAAAGAGGCAAAAATTACAAAAATTGTCCAGATACTCTCCAAATACTGTACCTGACTGTATTTGAAGAAATTAGTAGTTCGGAGGTGGAAGGCTCTACATAAGGAATTCTTAACTCCCTGTATTTGCCATATCTTGGTTAAGCCATCTCGAAGTACATTTGATAAAGCAGGGTTTGTGTGGAATGGAGTGTTACTGTGAAGTATAAAAACACTATTAAGAAGTGTCTGAATGGCAAATCAGATTCGGGACGTGTGTTTAATAAAGGGATTATCAGTGCCATTCTTCAGAGTATGATATGACTGGATAAAAGGAATGCCCCCCAGCAGTGCAGCTGATGTGAGGCACTGCTCTATTTGTTTCCAAGCACGTGAATTAACTAATTCTGTCTGCTATATCCATTTATCCCTTGCCTGAAGACATGCTCATTTATTAAATTTCCATCTACACTTAAATGACCATTCATGTTGGAGTCTTTTTAGAAGTGATAATAAAACTTCTTATGATCAATATCTTGAGTTTTAAAGCTGTTTATTTTATTCAGTGTATATTTAAGTGGTTCTAAACCAAAGACTTTCCGAAAAACCATGTCACAAGAAAAGGTTTATTGCAACCATACTGGTCTGTAAATCTGCCAGTATAATAGCTTTAAAGAGTGGTTTGCCTTAAACTTAACTGTAAAGCTGTAGTGTCACTGCTAGACAAATACGTAAAAATTTTACTTCTAAAATATGTTGTGTAGCTAATTAGATTAAATGTTTAGATGAATCTACTGTTAGTCCAGACTGAAAGATTTTAAATGTTACTTTTCTAAACACCAGAGGCTGCATTCACAAAACATCATAAGGCTAAAAGTAGCTCCTGACTGGCTGAGTTAGAATAATTCCTTACAATGTTAAGAGTCTACAGCCATGCTAGTGTCTCTGTGAGGCTATATTTGAGCTAAATGCATCAGCATGCTTACAGTAATGAGCATTGCTGACATGATAGCATGTTGATGTTTACCAAGAATGTAAATGCAAATATTTGCTAATTAGCACTAGAAACAATCTCCAACTGAGACTGATGAGAATGTCATTAGTTTTGTAGGTATTTGGTCATAAATCAAAGTATTGGACAAACTGAGGATTTGATCATATGGTGGCAGTAGATGTAACGGCAGATCAGTAACAGTTGTCAACATACTTCAGTACCTCTCCTGAGTCACTGATACCTGCTCAGTCAGTCAGTTGCTAAGTTAATAGGTTAAATATAAGTTACTAGTTAATAAAGTTCCAATCAGCTTACTAACAAATCCAAATGATCAAGTCAAACCAGAGTTGATGGTTTGCACCACTTTCCACTTCTTGGACATTGGAAAAGGCTGATGAATATCTAGGCCATCTATCAGAATTATTCATCAAACCAAAAATGCACTCTTCAGACACCAATTTGTTGACAGTTCATTAAGTGCATATTACATTTTTTTTTTAATGTAAGAGTGCATAGAGAATAACAGGAAAACATACTTGTCAAATTACAATTTAAAATGTCCATTTAAGTTAAAGTTCTTTTTTTTTTAAGCCAAGAAATGTAAATTGGGTGCCGTCTTGAAAAATGTTTTACCTAGATTTTAGTCGTTTATGGTGTATTTTATTCCTGTTGGGTGTTATTGGTGTTATTTTATTATTGGACTGAACAGTGTGTATTGTCTGTACTCATGGTTGAGCCAACAAAAAACTGAATTTGAGTCTTAAATCATGCCTATCATAAGCTCTAACCTCTGCTGCAAAGAGCGACCTTTCAGCACTATAAATCTGAATCTGTTGTTTGACATTATCTCTCAGCTACCCAGTCATCCTGTCCATAGAGAACCACTGTAGTGTTCCTCAGCAAAAGAAGATGGCCCAGTACCTGACTGAGATCCTGGGGGACAAACTGGACCTGTCCAACATCAAAGCTGAGGAGTCTGGACGGCTGCCATCACCAAAAACACTCAAGGGCAAGATCCTCATTAAGGTAAAGTCGGAGCGTGGGTGTAAAGTAAAGCACTCAGGAGTACAATCTGGATGTTTACATAGTTAGTTATTTACCTCAGTGAGAGGAGTCCTTCCTCAGGCGATTATCTCAGCTCACCGTTTTATTATTTGGAGTTTGAAACTAACCAAGCAAATTTCAAAGGCAGGAAATAGTGGGCCAATTGAAGTGATGTGGTTAGAGTATTTGAATATGACGTTTAAGATAAAGAGAAGGAAAAATATAACCTGAATGTAGGAATGAGGAAGAAGCTTGAAATGTTTATGGACTGTGTGTAGTAACAGCAGACTACAGGCTGGCTCATTATCTGGGCGTACTGGTCTGTGTTATTATCAAAAAACCATATCCTAAGTGCAGCTGACCGCAGACAATCGGGTAAATGTGTTGAAGGCTGCACATCAGGAACAGTTTTGAGTAATGACCTTTAATTCACAGGTGAGTGGAGCTCTGAGTTGATAAAAATGTTGATATAGTCATCTATGTAACCCTCAATTGATGTAGTATGTTTACAGCAAGCTTTGTTTAATGTGCCAGGTGCTTATGTTGCTCTTAGTTTTGCCTCTCAGGCATATAGGCCTTTTCTACAGCAGGAAATTAACCCATAACCTGGCGCCTGTCATAATCTGAACATTTAAGGACTTTGTGATGCTTTTATACCACTTTCTTGCTTCCTTGTTTTTCCTCTGTACTTTTAACTCATTACTGTCATAAAAAGTCAATAGCAGAAATGACCAGGGGTTGAATTGGGCTGGAGCCAACCATAGCTGAGCTCCACCCCCTGGCAACCAAATGGCGTTCTGCCTCTGCTCAGCTACTTCTCCTTCAGTATCACAGTGTTGCCAAGTCTCACACCTTTGGCTTGGAACATCCACTGTCAGACACTGTCTGACACTGACCAAAAAACGAAGACTGTAGCTCAATTTCTCTAACGTAATTAAATAACTGTGGCCATCTCACAGCAGCAGGATCCATACATGTGTTTGAGAGATAAGCGGTGCGCAATTTACGCACATGGCACAGCAATGGTAATTTCATAATTATTTAAATCTTCTAATGTAGCGTTTGATCTTATGGTTGCCTTTTTAACCTTAATGCTTTTATTGCACGGTGAACAAGTGAGCTAAAATGCACATAGATTCTAAATTTAAAGTGAAATCACTGGGAACAAAGTGAGTCTAGCACCATCAAAGTCCAAATATTTCTCTGGTAAAATCCCCAAATCCTTTTCTGGCGTGTCAAGTTGATTATTACATGGAATTTTCAGTTTTGTTGTTGAAATGCAATAACACTGAAAAGCTTTAACTTTTCTAATCACTTCATAAATAAAAAGTATAAATAAAAACACTGTTGTACTAAGCCTGTAAATTACTATTTGGATAATGGCCTGCATATTTAGGATGCTGCATTATTGTCTTTTGGGACTTCACATAGTTTCACGGAGGTGACTTTTTTCATTTTCAAGTGGAGGCAACTTAGAGTTCAGTCTTACCCAAGGACACTTCAGCACACGGACAGGAGGAGCCAGGGATCAAACCACCAACCCTGCAATCAGAGGACAACCCGCTCTATCACCTGAGCCACAGGCACCCACCTGAGGCAAAAGTGCCTGTACATGGACATGGTTCACCAATGGCTTTATCAGCCATTAAATCCTCTGCAAGACTTTGCCACACTGGCATTCAAGAGGGATTGCAAACCAATGACAACATAAAGACAGTCATATAAAGAAGGGGATTATAGGCTTCAGCAGGGGCTGGGAAAATTTAACCATTTTAATGGCATTCCTAATAGTAACAGCAACATTTATCAAAATCAGATTATCAAAAAATTGCAAAATCCCACTTTAAAGTCGACCATTGAAACAGATCGGTGATGTTAACTCGTCTGATGAACCTGTGGCACCAAAGACAGGAAGTACCACAAACTAAGTTTATCACCTGAAACACTGCCATCCAATAAAGCCTGCATAGTGCAAACAGTTACTGTGTCAAACCCCAGCAAATAGCCCCATCACCTGGTACAAGCAAGGAGGCACTCAGAGAAAGTGGTATGACATGGTGTCACTATGCAAGGGGCTTCAAGCTGATCAATGTCCGTGACCAAGATTTTGACTGTCTGGCTGTAAAGATTCAAGATTTTAGAAAAATTATACAGACCGACAAGATCAGATATTTTTGTTTATTTTTACATCCACCAAGGAGGTTATGTTTTCAACCGTGGCTTCTAATTGTTTGTTTATTCGTCAGCATGAGTAAGTAAAAAGTACTGAATCGATTTGGTGGAGGAGTGGGGCATGGGCCAGGGAAGAACCTATTAAAATTTGGTGTGGACTTGTTAAGGGGTTGATCCAGAAGTTTTTTATCACTTTTCTTAATATTGCAAAATAGGGCATTTTTCCACAGTTTCGGCAGTTTTTCTCAGCAAATAATTTAAGGATCTTGATGGTTTTGAGATCTATGAGTTTGTACAATTTGGTGCAGATCCAGATAATAATCCAGATTTGGTGGAAGAAATTTGTACTTATTATTAATAGTAAATAATAGTGCACCAGCAGCATTTAGGAATGCTCACATGAGTATTTCATTCAACATGCAACTAATAAATAACTAATAGACTCTACTGAGTGCCCTTCTAGTTGTATAATTAATTTATTTTAATAGATTATTTGTATCTGTTTTTTAGATTCTGAATCTTCTACTGGGTATTTAAAAGCTTAAGGAAATCTTCCAAGATCAGCAGAAATATTTACTTTATTGACTTAATGTGATCTGCAGTATATCGACACTGAAAATATTGTTGTTATAATAGCTCTAATGTCAATATTTGATGCACATGTTTAAACTTTGTGCAGTTCTAAAAAGAAAAAAAAAGAGATTTCAGATTTGTTGTTTTGTTCAGTTTCAGGTTTTTGCCACTTAATGTCAATTGTTCCTTGGTAGACAAAGTTGAAATCTGACCTCATTTTTTTGGAGTACACTTTGCCTTACATACAGTGCAGTAGAGAGATGACCAAGAGGATGGTCCCTGCCTTGGCAAATTGATTAAATGAATGATACAGCTGTTTGGTATTATAATGTGAGGTTCTTCTGACTTGCTCTCCACCAGGGGAAAAAACTGCCTCCCAACATCGATGAAAACGCAGAGGAGGGAGACGTGTCGGACGAGGACAGTGCTGATGAGATGGAGGACGACTGCAAACTGATGAACGGAGATGTATGTTCCCTGTTTGGTGTTTTCCTCCACTTTACCACTTTTTCTCCTCTTTCTACCAGGCTTACATGCAGGTTTTGTGTCCTTGTGTCCAGCACATGAAATGTGAATTGTGCGTGTATTTCCTGTTCTAAGCAGTGGTTATGGAGTGTTCTCCTCTTCTACCTTTTCTTTGTTGCTTTTGTTGATCTCCTGTATCTCTGCTGTTTGCGTTTGTCTCTTTCTTTCTGTTTGACTGTTTGTTCTCATTTCCTGCTCCTCTTCCTGTTTGTCCCTTCTTCTTCTCTTCAACTGATGCTTGCTTTTTTCAAAGTGGAAGGTAATGAATAAAAAGCTCATCCTCAGCCACCTCAGAAGTCTCACCCAGTCATGTGCCATATTTTCTCATCCTAACTGTGAAAGTTTAAGGTGGTAGGTGCAAAAGCACTTCACAGTATTACATCTTTAAGATAGTCCATCAAATGTTGTGTTGTGTAACGATTTCTTATACCAAACCAAACATGCGCATGGATAGGTTTTTTGTAGGTCCTTAAACTAGTTGAAATAGTGCCCATCATAAGCAGCAAATTAACAATATTCAGTACTGTTGGTCCTGGGATTAGCCAGAGTTGGACAATATTTCAAGTGGTGTAGTCTCAAATTTTTGAGAATAGAGACTATCTGGGAATAATCATTTGAGGTTTACAATTCAGGCTCTATTCAATTAACTGATGATAAAAATGAATAACTTCACTTGAGAAGAGAAAAAATTTAGGATGGACCTATATAGCTAGCGGGTAATACATTAGGACCAAAACTGCTAGGACAGGCTAATGCTGTTGTTGGTGTTTTTTTGTTTTTTTGATATTACCTATTGATCTTTATCAGTTCCTAATGAATATGTTTACTTCAAATGTTGGCAGCATGTGTGGATATTTTTCTCACTTTACTGAACAAATTCACTTACAGAATAATTCTGAGGTAAGTCCTGAAGCTTCAGGTGTAGTCCAAAGTTTATTCAAGAAGATTGCAAAAAAGTATCTTAAGTATTCAATATCTGCCCAAAATATACAGTATTGTGCAAAAGTTTTACATAGAGTATATACACACACACACACACACACACACACACACACACACACACACACACATATATATATATATATATATATATATATATATATATATATATATATATATATATATATATATATATATATATATAGGTAAAAACTTTTGCACAGTAATTTCAGAGTGGAAAAGCATCTGAAACAACAACATTTCTTATTTAAAAGACAAAAATAAGAACTATCTGACTGTTTATGTGTGTGTGTGTGTGTGTGTGTGTGTATATATATATATACACACACACACTCACACACACACATAAACAGTCAGAGTCATAAAGAACTATCTTCAGAAACAAGAGGAACAAGGAGTCCTCCAACAGATGGTCTGCCCCCTACAGAACCATGGAGTCAGTCTGGGATTACATGAAGAGACACTGAGACAGCTTAAAGCCACAGAGAACTGTGGCAAGTTCTCAAAGATGGTTGGAACGACCTACCTGCCAAATACCTTGAAAAACTATGCAGGTGTACCGAGGAGAAGTGTGATCACAGCAAATATGGATTTGATTTCGATTTTTTTATGTTCATTGAACTTTGTTTGAAGATAAGTGATAAATAAAAAACTATTCATGGCATTATATTTGAAAGCATCCTCACTATACTTTTAGTGCCTAAAACTTTTGCACTGTAATGTCAGAGTGGAAAAGTGTCTGAAACAACAACATTTCTTATTTAAAAGACAAAAATAAGAACTATCTGTTCAGAAGAAAGCAATAGTCTTTGCTCAGGTTAAAGGTTTGTGTCAGTATAATATTTATCAATTACACAAGAAATATGTAATCCCCCTTCATCATATCAATCAAATCTGTTAGACAGCACTGTTTGGACCACACTCTTCATTAATAAAAGCTCAGTATTTGTTTTATATATTCAATTCTGATACATCTGTACCGAACACTTAGACATAACACTCAAAGAGTATGTAAATCTGCCTGTGGTCTGATAACAGAATGAGGAGGTTTTTGGATACACTCTGCCACCATGTGGCTGAGCTGAGCATGTGCATATTATTCTAAGCAAGGCATTGAGCAGTGATCCTTCAATAAGGACATCTTTTATTTGTTCCACTGCATCTGTATAAAGGATGTCTCACTATCAGTCTCTGTCATATTATCACATCTGGAAAGGCTTACATTTCTGAAGGGTCCATTCATTAAACACTCATGGAGGTTTTTTTTCATGTACCAAAATGAATTGCTTCATCTTTGCTCCTTATGAAATGTGAGTTTAGGATCCTGCATGATGTGTTATTCTTCTTAGTCTGCTCAGACCAGAGTAAGAGATAATTATCCAGGGTCTCTTCTACAGTAGAACCTCAGATAAAGCCAGTTGACTTAATGGGTCAGTTTACCTACAGTATAAAAACATATCATAACATATATTTTCTCTCCTACCTCTAGTGGTATGCACCATGCCAATAGTTTGGGTTTTGGTTATCTGTCTCTGAGATTTCTCCTTCCACCCCAATACACTTTTTTCCAGAAACACTATTGCTGTTACTCTGAATAATCCACAGAACACACTGGGAAAAGTTTTTGTTGGAAATACTTTTTATTAATTTAATATTTCCTATGAAAACCGTATATGCTTTTAGAGGTAATGTGGGTGAACTGACTCATTATTTGGAAAAAAAAACATTATTATTTATTATTATTACTTATTTATATTTACATTATTATTTACTGTCATACTCTCACATCTGGAATGGGTTACATGACTAAAGCAATCATTCCTCAAGTGGTGTAGGAGGTTTATGTAACAAAGTGTATTGCGTAACCTTTGTGCCTAATGAAATTTGAGTTCTGGTAGGATCTTGCATGATGTGTTTTCTTTCTTTACTTGTCAGACCAGAGTAGGATAGACTTTTCCAAGCTGTCTTTTAAGCTACGACCTCACACAAAAACCTAATTTACTAGGGAGGATTGTACACAACAGCAGTTGACTTCATGCCTGAATATGTGGATCTTATTAAAGCATAGTATTCCCTCTGGAGTCGAGATGATAGATGAAATTAAGGTTGATATTGTAGTTTGACGGCTTTGTTGATTCTGACAAGGTTGAATAGCTGAGTTTTACTGCTGGTTCTTCTGTAATTCTGATTCAATGTGACTGACGGTTTTACACTTTTTCTTCATTCCTTATTTTAAATACTTTTTGAGCACTTATGACACTGAGATATTCAGTGTCTGCTCTTGTCATAATTGTTTTTAAAAGTTGATATTTTATGGCTCCACCTAGCAATTAGTTTCATTATCAATGGATGTGTTGATTATTTTTCTCAAGAAATTAGTAAGCCTATAAAGCGTCAGAAAATAGTAGAAAAAATGGCCAAAAACAAATAATCTCCCAGAGTACAAAGTGACGTCTTCTGATGACTTGTTTTGCCCAACCAACAGTCCAAAACCCAAAAGATATTAAATTTGCAAATATTTAAAAATAGAGAAAAGCACCAAGTTCTCACACTTAAGAAAGAAAACAGAGAATATTAGGCATTTCGGGTTTATAGTGACTTAAATGACAAATATATTATAAAATTTGTTGCAATTACACATTTATGATATGGAAGATGCGAATGAGCAATAACGCCCAGGTACTGTTGAAAGTTATCTTCATCTCTTTTATCCTGAATGAATATATGTAATCATCATCATTCTCAGTGGAACTGTTCCTCTTCCAGACGTCCGCCAACAGAAAGCAGGTGGAAAACATGGCCAAGAAGAAGCTGGACAGCCTGATGAAGGAGTCTAAGATCCGAGACAGAGAGGACCCAGACAGTTTCACCATCGCAGCCCTCCCTCCTGCTGGGAAGCCAACAGGCAAAACTGGCTCTAAGGTAAACACAGACAGGGACTCCTACTGAGCCAAGATCTTACTTGATGTTTCTGATATACTGTAAATTAGAATCTATGTTTACACCCTATGCACAGCAAAAACATCACAGCAATGAGTACTAAGCATGCAAGACAGAGACATAAAAGAGGATGATGGAGTTTGTGATTAGTAGTTCATGGTTTTTATGTGGTTAGGATAGGAACAAAGCTGTTAGTAAATTTAGTGTGCTGCATTCAAACTAGGCAGCAGTATTTTTAGTTGCAGCTGGAGGAAAGACACTATATACTTTAATTCAGATGAACTGCAAACACGCTAAAAATGGAAACATTAATTTCAAAATATACTTTAGTTTTTGGTGTTTTGCTGGCTTGCTGCAGGAAAAAAAAGTGAAAATCAGCCTTCATCCATTTCAACAGGAGCTTGGCATTGAACTTACTTTTCCTCATTTGCTCACTCCTCCTCGACTCTTTTCCCTGAAATCAAGTGTGTAAAGAGGAGACAGAAACAGGACTTTGAGTGGTCAGATGTCAGTTCAAATCCCTGAGCGAGCTGTGACAGTTTCTACTGTGTCATTAGGCATTTACAGACAGTGGTGCCAATTTAGCGCCTTTTGTCACTAGATTTACACTTTTCACACCCCTTTAGATGGCATTCTTCACAAAAGCATCTAGTAAGAAATCTAGGGACTTTTTGGACAAATCTTCAAGTATACCCCGCAAGCACAAGGTCGGGCTTTTCCTCCGTGGGCACACCTCTCTGCATATCATTCAGTTGACCGTACAGCAGCTGACATAGACGTGAATGAGCCTCTAGCTTTCTCTCTGAGTGATCATTTTACAATTAAATATAGCCAAAATCAAAGCACAGCCTTTGTCTTTAACTTATGTGTATGGTGATTTTGTCAGACGACATTGCAGTTATAAGATTTTGATTTTAGCAGTGCGGAGCAGTTTGGAAAGAGCTTTTAAGTGACTGCTACTTAACATGTAGTCTTAATGGGCCGCGTTTCAGTCACTATTTCATATTTGTTCCGTTGTCTGATGACAGAAACAGAAGAAACGTAAGTAAGAACAGCTTCATTGGGAATTCGACTGTGTTAAAATACTGTATATGAGAGCAGTTTTCACTGTGCAGGAGCTTCTTCAGGTCTTAGGTGTTACTCATTATCTGATATTTAAGATTTGCACATTGTGTGACATGACAGTACACAGAAAAATGAGGAAGTGACATTATGGACCATCTGAAATGTGCACGCAAATGACCCAGAAAGCTTTATAAATGGCTTTATTATTTTTAATCACCCACACTTCAAACTAATTTTATTTTACCTGGTTCTTCTTCCTTAACAGTGTCCAGTATTCAGAGATGAACATTTACATTTAAATTTACATTTATATCTACTCATTTGGCAGACACTTTTATCCAAAGTGACTTACAAGTGAGGGACAAAACTAAACCTTCAGTACAGTAGGAGACCTTCAAGTAAGTGCTAAGTGCTGGATCTATTGAAAAGAAAAAGTGCATGGAGATCAGCTAAATAAATGCAACGAACGTGCGCAGTAAGTGCTAGTTATGCGTTATGCTTTAGAGTTGTTAGGAGAAGGAGGTGCTCTTGGAAGAGATGAGTCTTCAAGAGTTGCTTGAAGATAGAGAGGGACACCCCTGCTCTGATAACATTTGGTAGCTTGTTCCACCATCGGGGAACCACAAATGAGAATGGTCTGGACTGTGATTGCCTTGTGTGCAGGGATGGTAATGCCAGACAACCTTTTCATTCAATGGCCAAGAAGGAGCATAAAACTGTATAATTGGGTTCAAGTAGATGTGTGCAGATCCAGAATTCACTCTGTAGGCAAGCATCACTTGAATTTCATCCGGTCGGCCATGGGTAGCCAGTGGAGGTCAGTAAGCACTGGAATGACATGTGCCCTTTTAGGCTGATCGTGCCTGCTGCATTCTGGACAATCTGTAAATGTTTCACATACGAGAACGGAGAGCCACTAGAAGGGCATTGCAGTTGTTGAGGCGAGAGATAACCATGGCTTGTACCAAGAGATGAATGGCATACTAAGTCTGGTAAGGCATGATTTTTCTAATGTTGTATAGGTCAAAGCAGCAAGACCGGCAGACAGATGTAATATGGTCAGAGAAGGATAGCTGGTCAAGTCACCCAGGTCTCTCATGCCCTTGCTTGGGGTGAGAGAAGAGGCGATATTTATGTTGATACTGTGATAGAGAGATTGATTGGCTGAGATGACTGAGAGTTCAGTCTTAGAGAATTTTAGTTGAAGGTGGCATTCCGTCATCCATGTGGATATGACTGAGAGACAGGCTGAGATCTGTGCCAAGACCGTGAGGTCACCTTGCAGTAATGACAGGTATAGCTGGGTGTCATCTGCGTAGCAATGATATGAGAAGCCATGCGAGCAGATAATTGAACCCAAGGAGGTGGTGTATATTGCAAAGAGGAGAGGCCCCAGCACAGAGCCTTGAGTGGGGTCGAGCGAAGGCTTTTTGAGCACAGCTGTTACCTGAGCCTGTTTGAATGCAGTTGGAAATGTTCCCAAAGCCAGTGAGGCATTTATCGCACGTGTGATAGCGGATATGATTGTGTGAGATTTTGCTTGTAGGAGGTTGGAGGGAATGGGATCTGGCATACATGTAGGACGACAGCTACTAGTCAGGAGTTTTGATACCTCGCAGAGAGATTCTGTGGCATCAATGACCTCCAGTGAGGAAAATGTGCTAAGACGAGGTAGAGCAGAGGCAACCACTTAGAACAATTGGGTGGGAGACATGTTGCGGAGGTTGCGGCAGAACGAAACCAGAGCTACCACTAGAACCACTAGCTCATCCACAAAATCACCCATTTGTCCCAGTGGATGGTAAATGACAATCACAGAGACTTTTACTGGAGCAGTCACCATAACAACATGGTACTTGAAAGATGTCTATTTGTTTTACAGGCAACAGTTGAGTGAATTTCCATTTGTTGGAAATCAGGAGGCCAGTCTCACCTCCCCGCCTAGAGAGATGGGAGGTATGGGGGAATGTGTAGTTAGTGGAGAGTGCAACTGGGGTAGCAGTGTTTTCTGGTTTGATCCAAGTCTCAGTGAGCACCAGAGGCTCAAGGGATAGCTGGTTAGCATAGGCAAAAATTAAATTAGCTTTGTTAACTGCAGACTGGCACTTCCAGATCCCTATAGGGAGGTCGGCACATGTGGGTGAGGATTGTGTCAAAGAACGTAGGTTAGCCTGATTTCTTTGCCTTTTGGCATAGTGATACTTTTTGCGTTTACTAGAGACACAGGAATGGAGTGGCAATTATTTAAGTGTTTCTTGTCAAATCGTGCAAATAAAATCATTTATTCCTGTTATTTGCCTCAATGTCAATTCTGTTGTTGAAGTCATGTTTTTGATTATGCTTTTCAATTGTCATGTTTTTAATTCATGTTGAGTGGGGAAGCAAAGACAGTATTCCACATTTAACTACAATCTTACCATAGTACAAAAAACAGTTATCGGCTGAGCAACGTCTTATTTTTAAGACCAACCAGTTTGAATTTAATTGTTTAAATCATGCAAAAAAAAATCCTGAAAATAACAATTCAGTCCAATAAGTGAAAGAAATGTGGCACAAACTTAAGATGAAGAAGAACTAATCAGTTGTTTTTATCATTTTCAGTTACAAATGTTTCCTTACAAAACATGCTAAGTTTCTCCTCTGCTGTCAGGCTAAAAGTGAGGATGGAATGGACACAGCGGACGAGGCTAATCTGAGCAGCACCAAGCAAACAGGCCGCTCCTTCATGGAGAGTTTCTCTAAACGCAAGGTGGGCCTTTTTATTTGTCCTTTCTCTGCTCTACTCTCAGTTTTAAAAATCAGTTTTCTGCATTTTCCTCCATGTGTATATCTACCCAATTTTCCAATCCTCTGTGATGAGAACATACAGTCCTTGTCAAATCTACTGGAACCCTTGAATTTCAAGTATACAACTCAGAATATCTTCAGAAATAAATTCAAATTAACCAATTCTGTATAATCAGAATATTTTAATGAATTGTCCAAGTTTACTGAACAAAAGAAAAACAAAGAAATAAGAACAAAACTTGCATAATAAAATACAAATAAAAATACAAACACAAAATTAACAGCTGCCACAATTATTGGCACCCTTTACTTATATTTGGTTGCAGAACCAATGGCAACAATGGCAGCCTCTAAACGTTTCTTGTAGCCATCTAGAAGTTTCTTGCACCTCTCTGCAGGTAGTTCCTGCCACTCTTCAATTGCTATGCATTCAAGCTCTTTTAAGTTTGCAGGACTCCTTTTTGCAATGGCAAATTTCAGCTCTCTCCAAAGGTTTTCAATGAGATTTAGGTCAGGACTCATTGCTGGCCCAGTTTAAAACATCCTTTCCTTCCAACCATTCTTTTGTGAAGCTGGAAGCATGCTTTGGGTCATTGTCCTGCTGAAAGACCCAAGGCCTTCACATCAAACTAAGTTTTCTGAAATTGGGTCAACACATTTTGCTCTAAAATGCCTCATCGTAACTGCCTGAAGAGCCAGACGAACAGCCCCGCCAGTCTTCAGCCAAGGAACGCCTCCAAGCCAGGCAAACGCTAGTTCAACTGTCATGCTACTGTGTGATAAAATAGGACAATTCCTCTCAGCGGTGGCAAGGATCCTCTTGGCTTTGCTTTGCATGCTTCTCTCTCTCCCTTCCCTTACTAACCCATGCCTACATACATCTCCACACGTTCACAAACACGCTTGGTGCAAAGATAGCATGGTGGCATAGCCCAGTTTGCCCCAACGCCATCTTCTTCCCAGAGACACTTGTTAGATGACATTTCCTCCTTTGTCTCTCACTCTGTCAGTTCAGATCTAGCAGTTGAAATCTGGCATCTTTCCCTCTCTCTCTCTCTTTCCCTCTCCCCCTCTACACACACAGACCCATTCACACACTGCTACACATCACATGTACTAAATGTCTGCTGGTTTGCCTTAGTTCCCATAGTTGCTTGTTGTTGTAGCTATAGTTGTATAACTATGTATAGCTATTTGGACAGTGATGGTGTTCGTAATTTTGCCTTTGTACACCACCGCAATGAATATGAAACAAAGCCATCAAGATGTGACTGAAGTGTAATTATTAATTCAGCATTAATAAAAGGGGGTTTAACAAAAATATCACATTAACCGTTTAGGAACTGCAGCCCATTGCAAACATAGTAAACAAGTAATTGGCCAAACCAACATAATTGTAAATATAAGGATACCTTTTAATACTTGGGTGAAAATCATTTGCAATCAATGACTGCCTGACATCTGGAACCCATGGACATCACCAAATGCTGAGTTTCCTCCCTTGGGATGCTTTGCCAGGCCTTTACTGCAGCAGCCTTCAGTTGCTGCTTGTATAGGGGTCTTCAGGAAGTGAAAAGCATACAAAATTGGGTTGACGTCAGGTGACGGACACAATCATTTAAGAATATTCCAGTTCTTTGCCTCAAGAAGCTCTTGGGTTGCTTTGGCAGTATGTTTTGTAGGGTCATTATCCATCTGTACAATGAAGTACCGTCCTCTCAGTTTTCCAGCATTTGGCTGAATCTGAGCAGATTGTATAGACCTATACACTTCAGAATTCATCCCGATGCTTCTATCAGCAGTCACATCATCAATAAACACCCAGTTCATTGGCAGCCATACATGCCCATGCAACAATTAATTATAATCAGTAGGAATAATAACGAGTATTTCATGATCTATCAAATACAGCACAATCTCTTTGTTCTTGTCTGTATCCGACAACCACTGATCACTCATCTATATCTATCTCTATATCTATCTGTCTATAGATAGATAGATTTTTTTCCAAAATGTTAAAATAGATGAATCAATAAAAACATGAATTGAAAGGTGCAGCCCTAGTTTTGTGTCAGTTTTCTCATTACTTTTTGCAGAAGATCCCCACCAGACATCAGACTCAAATTTTAGTGTTCCAAGGAAAAAAAAAAACCTTTTTTTTTTCTCTTAAATCTTTTCAGAAGCATACAGGATACACTGACATTTAAAAAAAATTATCATCTCATTAAGCCTGTTACACATGAAAAGAACTCTCACCAATATTCTTTGGTCCCTCTGTTGTTAATCACTCTTCCTTCTGCAGAAAAAGTCAACCAAGCTGAAGAAGACATCAAGCTTTGAAGACACAGATACAGATCAAGAGAGCACAAGTAGTGCCTCCCGAGCCCCCCTGCACCACAGCAAGTATGCTACACACACACATACACACGCACATAGACACACATATCTCTAGTCATTAGCTTGGATATAAATATTTCCACTTATCCATATTATCATATGAATATTGGGGATAGACGTTCATACCTATGTTTCATGGTTATATATTTTATACATTTTATATATATATATAAGTTTACACTTCTGTAACCTTTGACCTTTGTTGACATTACAGAAAGAAGAAGACCATGAAGTTATCCAGAGCTCTCTCTGATCTGGTCAAATACACGCGGTCTGTGGGTCTCTATGATATCGAGGCACAAGGTAAGCAGTTATGTTTACTCTGTACAGTTATTAACTTTACTCACTTAAAAAAATGTGCACTGCTAAACCTGATGCTCACTGGTTAATGGGAAATGTGCAATATCTGGGTTTACCAGTAACTTTCAGTTGAGAGTGATTCTTTGATGAAGGTGTAGACTGCCCTGTAATATTGCAGATAAAATATGAACACTCAACATCTTTAAAATATCCACAACTGTCAAGTTTTGACAGTTGACTTCAAATGCTCAGTCAGATTCTTAGTCTTGTTTACTTATTCATTTTTTGAATACTCTATTTCTACTGAACTAATCACCACAAACGGTTACATTCAAAAGGAAACTCTTTTGTAATGAATGAGACCATTTTGATGATATTTACACGATAGCAGCAGTTTAAATTTCATAAATCCCCGTCAGTTGAGCCCTACTTGATAACATTTGAACAGAGTGGAAGTTTATGAGCCTGATGAAGAAAACAAAGATGCCTTTGTGTTGTTCCTGGCAGCCAACTGTAGCTGGCAGGTGTCGTCGCTCAGTGAGACCAAAGCCCACCAGGTGATGCAGCAGAAAGCTACGTCCTTCATCCACTTCAACCAGCGACAGCTCTCCCGCATTTATCCCTCCTCTTATCGCGTGGACTCCTCCAACTTCAACCCCCAGCCTTTCTGGAATGCCGGCTGCCAGCTTGGTATAGTTTTAAGCCAACCAACCATGTGTACCATGTATTCAAAATGTCAGACATTCAGGATGGTAAATGATCCACGCTGCTACCACTGCTATTTCTTGTTAATTTCTGCTAATTCTGCCCATTTGTCAAGAATTAAGTGAGCAGTCGTTTTCTGTCCATCAGCTGCAGTGTTGCTGACCCTTTTGGTCCTCCCACAGTGGCTGTTAGCCAGCACATTAAAGTAAATTGTCCAGCGTACTGACAATAAATAAGTGAACTGCTTTGATTCCAGTTGCACTCAACTACCAATCAGAGGGTCGGGTCCTGCAGCTCAACAGAGCCAAGTTCTACAGCAACGGCAACTGTGGATACATCCTAAAGCCTGCCTGCTTGTGTGAAGGTTAGCACATAAAAATTGTGCATTCACTCCATTTTAGTAGAAAATATGGAGTTTATTTTTAATATAGACCTCAGGAATATTTTCATTTTTATAATCTCAGCCTTCCGCTTGAAATTTAGTATTTTTTTTTTGGTCCTGCTCATTTTGAATAAATACAAGCTTTAGAAGGCTGATAAAGTACAGTAGTCTGCTAATATATACTGTATGGATAGGATATTAGCCAGTTTTTAATTAGTCTCAGTGTTGTCATAATCAATCATTATAAATGTTGTAATATTAGTAGAAAGTTAGTCTGAACATGATCACTATGCTATGGGTATTATGCAATTAGCTTACATTATTTCATCAAATAGTAACCGGGCCTTTATTTACTTCAACTGAAGATGGTAACAGGCCTTTATTTGTAGCAGGCCTATGTTAGAGGCAAGCCTTTATTTCTAATTCCCTCTGTTTGATAAGCGTAATTGGTCATATTTTAGTATAAAGCCTCATTTTGTTACCTTTTGTCTTGCATTACGCTCTTAATATAAGCTCAAAACTTCCTGTCACCGTTTCAAAGTAAGAGCGCTCTAGTGTTTCAGTGGACAAAAACCCTTCATTTTCTTAACAGGGTTTTTATTGTGAAACATTTGCAGGCATAGCATATGCAACAACAGCCGGACGGGATTATAGGACACATTATGCTTAACTAGCCTGTACATTATATGACAGAAACCAGGAGTTTATTTTTTCTTCCCAGTCTGTATTTGGAGGCCGGCCTTTATTTGTTCACATCAACCACGCCTCAGCCATTATTAGAGATCCGCCTTTCAATTGAGTACCAGTTTTTATTTGAGGAAATATGTTATGTCATTTGCAGTTTTTAGCTGAAACATGGAAAAACACCATTATGTTGAAGAGCTGTCTATATGTGTGTTATTGATCATTTTTTGTAAAGATTTTATGTTCTGTAATGCTTTAAATGTTGTTTCAAAGGCCTCTCTACAAATTTGACATTCAAGGGAAATTTGTAAGACGTGTACAAATACTTATCTTTTAAATATGATTACAGTGACTGGCAATGTAAAAGGTTCTGATGAAAGTGGTTATTTTTGGAATTCGCTATTTAATCTTGTAAGTGAAGGATCACTAATAAACATTGTTCTTCCTTTCTACCCATTGCAGGTGCCTTTAACCCCAACCTGGAGGACCCACTGCCAGGTCAGATGAAGAAACAACTGGTGCTGAAGATCATTAGTGGACAACAGCTTCCCAAACCCAAAGATTCTATGTTAGGGGACAGGGGAGAGGTAGGACACACATGTACAACTGTAATGTCTTTTTTTTTTAAAGTTAATTAAGCCTACAATAAAAATATATACATGTTAAAAAATAAATATTTTGAGACAAATATTGACATATATATACTGTGTTTCAGTTAGTATTTGTGAAATGTTTCCTGTTTTAAAAATCTCAAATACACACTTGCTTGAGTCATTCCAAACTTTGAAAAACTGCCAAACCAGGAAGCAATGGAGTGTTTCCATTGAAAGGTTTTGGAACATGCTTTGATACCTTAATTCTGTGTAACATTTTTCTGTTAGATCATCGATCCCTTCGTGGAGGTGGAGATCATTGGCCTCCCAGTGGACTGCTGCAAAGAACAGACAAGAGTGGTGGATGATAATGGTGAGTTGTTGGAGAGGTGAATTATTCTGGTTTATCTGCCTTTAAAAACCTTTAGATACTTTGTGATCAAGTCTGCCTCTTGCCATAAAAATACCCTGTATTGATTGAGTATTGCAGGGTAAAGAAATTATGTATTTAAATTGTGATGTTAATGACAAATAATCATTTCAAGTCTACATTTATCTAGAGTTAACTAAGGCCTGCTTGAAGACAGCTTTCGTCACACCACCCTATTTCTGCATGATATATGACACAACCAAAAGTGAAAGCAGTTAGATTTCTCCACTAAAAACTAGGCATCTGATCCAGGTTTCTCATAACAGAGTTTGACCTTAATCAGGGGATAATCCAGTCAACATTATTACATTATCCACCCAAAATGAAGCTGTTTATGGTACTCGACAATTTTCAAGTGGTTTAGATGTTTTTTATGCTTGAATGCAATTGAGGCTTGATAGTACCACCTGTGCTCACTTTGACACCAGGAGGAGTCAAAGTGAGGACAGACTCCCAAAAATGTGAGTTTAAGCTTAGGTTACTTTGTATTGAGAAAGGCCTATGTAATTTTTCAAATGGCACTGTTGTACAGTACCTGCAGGTGTGATTAATTTCCTGCTGATAAAGCTCCTGCCCCAGCCCTGACCCAAGTGAAAGCCAAATGATAACAGATTCTTTAAAATGATATAAAACCTGCAGTGTAAAAATCAAAGCCTTGTAGATGTTGCCAGTCCTAACAGGTGCTGATTTTTGTGTTTACACCAGTTGTACTTATTTGTCAAAATACAGTTGGACTGGTCTTAAAATAGCATACATAGCTATGTGGTGGATGCTGTTTTTCATGTTTATGTCTGTCTAAATGTCCAGTCACATCAGAATTTAATGAGTAACTTAACACTCCATGAAAATCTTATTTTTGCTGGCCTCCAGTGGTTTAACGTGTTATATCACTGTTGGGTGTGGTTACATTGAAAGATATTATATATATCAGATTTGAGATATGTCTATATACTGTCTGACTAGGAGGAACCAAAATGTATTCTATCCCACTAATCAATAATCATGATGAGTCAACAAGAGTACACAGACAAGTAGTGGAAAAGATGATGGTTATTGCTTGATTGATCTCTGGTAATAGGCTTCTCTAAAGAATCTTAATCTTGCTAACAAGGCTATCAAATAGCATCTCAACTAGCCTAATATCTACACTTGATTCCATTGTGTATATTTTGACAGAAAGCCTTTTAAATTCTTCATTAATTTCCACGTGGTCTGTTGTTATATTACCAGAGTCCCTGCGAATTTCAGTGATTAAACAGGTTCCAGTACATGCTTAATGATGTTTGTTAATGAGTGAAACCACAACATGCATTTTACATTACACAGTGAGAATAAGGTAAGTGGGCTGTAATATAATGATGACCGCTGAACAGTGACTGCTCTCGCCTCTTTACTCTTTAATTACACAATAAGAAAAAGGTTGTTAACAGCATTTTACCCACACTTCAGTTTTGTTTCCCAGACCTTTAACCCATAGGTACCCAATATTTACAAAAATACTTATGGTATATATATTTTTTTCTCTATAATTCCCAGTTGGTACTCTCTCGTTCCCCATAGTCCTCTTTTCTACCACTGTACATACATTTAAGTATCAAGTGGAACCAGTCATTATTTTATTAGTACAACAAAATGACCCTGTAAAGCACAGGCTGTATAAGAAAGTGTTACCAGTTGTATGTAGAATCCAATTAGCAATACCTATAAGTCAAATCTGGGAATTTGACTTATAGTCAAAGTTTCAGTTATCTACAGTTGAATTTTGACTGTTAATATCTTAGTTTGAGATATCCAAAAAGATAATTAACATATTTAAATGTGCTGAATTAAAGATATCTTTAATTGAAATTGTGACTCATCAAAACTACATTGAAGATACAGTATCTTGAATGTGAGGTTTGACTAGTCGTACTTTAAATGGAAATATCTGGAATATACATTTCAGATAGGCAAAGTTGAATTGTAGTTATCTCTAATTAGATTTTCCCTGCAACTCAATGGCTAATTCTTGAGTTAATTGGCGACTCTAAATGGCCCATAGGTGTGAATGTCAGTGTGACTGGTTGTTTGTCTATATATGTATGTCAACCCTGTGATAGATTGGCGACCTGTCCAGGGTGTACACCGCCCAATGTCAGCTAGGATTGGCTCCAGCCCCCCGTGACGCTCAAAGGATAAACGGTATAGCTAATGATGCATTGTGGATATCGGTAATGTAAATCCCAACACTCCAATAATGATAAAATGGCATGATGATTTTTATGATGTCATTATAGATATTTTAAAAGCATATCTGACAAGCTGAAATCTATTTGGAGATATCTTGAATTGTCATTCTTACTAGCCGGAATGGAATCAATCTTATCTTGAATTATTATTCCAACTTGTCAATTTTCAGTTGTGATTAGTCAAAATGTATTTGTAGGTCTCTAAAGTGTAATTAGAGATGTTAGGTCAAACCTATTAAATGTTAAAAAGGCTTGGTATAACTTAACATATTTCTGACCAAACTGCTCAGAGGTTAAACAGCCTTGAAACTTTCAACCAAAGAGGAAGCGAAATACTTATTTTCTCCCTGGTGTGAAATAACTCTAAAACTGTGGAATTTTAGACCAAAATCAGTTCACTTCAATGGCAATCAATGGACTACTCTACATGGCTGTGTTGCATCATCCACTTTTATATGCCCTTGTTCTGCTCTACAAACGAGACATGGTTTTCAGTCAGTTATGATACAAGAGTGGGCTGAAAGTTAGAAAGTCAGCTAGCTAAGAGTGCTACTGTGTCAGACAAGCCCTACCATGTTCATGGCTGGCTAGTATATAAGCAGTTTACAGTTACAGTAGTTTGTCAACTATCCCTGTGAGTAGTCCTTACTTCACCAAGATAGCACTATTTTACCATGAAACATGGATGCCTAAATCATTTCCTGGTGTGACCGGACTCTAACACTCTAGTTTAAGATAAGTCATTAACTACTGGTCAGTCTGCTGTGGATCTGTGGATACTCTGACTGCTGACTGCTCCTCGGTGCTGTTTTCTGTAAACTGAGCCACACATGAACTCCTGGTGTTTGCTTTAGGGGAACTGTGGTTTGTGGTAATTTACCTTTGACATGTGATAAGTGTTAGTGTATGTGCTGATTTGTGCTGATTGGAGCAGTAGATTGGTTGAATGTAATTCTCTGTGTACATGTGTGCGTGTCTGTGTTTGAGCTGTCTGTATGAGTTCAGATCTATAATTGATGAGCTCAGCTTGAGGAGAAGTGCACAGCCAGCACTTCTCAGCCAGCACACACATGCAAAAATTGAATAATTGAGTGTTAAGCTCGCTCTCTAACTTTTTCCTGGACCATCAACTCTCTCTCTCCTCTGTCTTTATTCCTCTTTCTCCTGTCTTCTCTTTATTTGCTTGTCACACCTCTCTTAATTTTTCTTCTGTCTTTTCCCTCTTCCTCTGTCCTCCCTCTGCTCTCTCCTCCGTTGCCCCCCTCCCTTTCACCCTCTTCCTCCTGCTTCGAACATCTCTCGGGACGGTCTTGTAGGATTCAACCCAATGTGGGAGGAGACTCTAGTGTTTACAGTCCACATGCCGGAGATGGCCCTGGTGCGTTTCCTCGTTTGGGATCATGACCCCATCGGCCAGGACTTCATCGGCCAGCGCACCATTGCCTTCAACAGCATGATGCCAGGTAAGACATGATGAAGCACCTGCTTTTAGATTTAACTGATATATACAGATCATGGTTCTATGGTGACCATTAAAAAAGTTGTTTTTGTTTTTTGTTTTTGTTTCTCATGTTTCAGTGATGTAATTTCCATAGATAAGGAAATTCAATTTACTGAGAATAAGAGAAATAAGAGGGTAAGGTGAAAGTTTATTACAAATCAGGTATGAAGCGTTTTTGCATTTCTCTAATGTGATTATTATGATGCATTTTGAAACAATATATTGATTTTAAAATTGATCAGTGCTACACTGGTTGAATATCAGAAACTCTTTTGGAATGATCCTGAGACCAGTACTGTTTGGGGCACCATGCTATTATGAATTACTACGGCAGAGTTTATTAACAGAATAGATCGACATTTTAGAAAATTTGTTAATTTTCATTCTTTCACAGAATGAGATGAGAAGATGGTTATTAATGTCATGTCTATCAAGTACACAGCCTAGCTTAGCATAACAAATAGAAGCAGGGGGAAACAGCTAGCTGGTTCTGTCCAAAGTATACCTACCAACACATCTAAAGCTCATTAATTAACATGTTGTATCTAAATTGTTTAATCCATGCTAGAGATGTCCTATGCCAACTGTAAGGATCATTGGACAGGTTACATTAACTTGAATGTGCTCTTGGCAGCTGTGGCATATAGGTTAATATATGCTGGATTGGATTTGTACTAGCAGACACCCAATAGGACAATTCCATGTCAGATCAACAGATTTTAGAAAATATTCCTGACTGACCATCTTGGATTTGTTTCATACTTTATGTAAATAGTTTCATTATATCTAACAACTAGTGTGCAATTTTTTTGGCTTGTATCTTATTTAGTTTCTGAGATACAGAGGTTTTAAAAAATGGCTCATGGACCTAATAAACAAGTATTGCTAAAGAATTGCAAAGTTCCATAAGTCATTGCTTTTTGAACTTTTGCATGCTCGAAATTTTCAGTGATTGCTCTACACTATTAGATGCCTTTAACTTCTGAAATGTTGGCCTACAGTAGTATATTTGTCAAGTTGTGGCTTGCTGAAAATTGTATTGAAAAAAAATATTTCATGCTTTGGAGCCCACTATATCTTCACACTGAATCACATCAGATCTTTTAAATATTTATATATAAAACTCATGTCATAGTACTTTCTTTTCTTATTCTAAAAACAGTCATACCACTGGGATGAGCATGTTTTAATTGGTAAAAGCACAAAATATTAAGTTGGTACCTTGAACCAAACTATATTTATTAAGGTATCAAACACACCATGTTTTACTACAAATGGAAATCCTGAAAAAAAAACGTTCTACAGTTTAACTAAGAAAATGTCAAGAAATTAAAAGCTTTGAAGAAGCAACTACTTTAAGAGTTTGAACAATGTAATGATGAGAGGGACCCAACAGATTTTAAGTATTAGAGGGACCGTGAGGATGCATAAATGTACAAAATGTACAAGTAATATTTATGCATCCCCATGGTCCCTATAAGACTTACAGTTGGCCCAGGAGAGAAGACATGCACAAGAGGGTCCCTCTTGTGCATATCCTGAAGATCATTGATGCCCACTTACACCAGTGGTAGGCAGTATATACTTCCACCGGATTTGGACAAGGACATCATTACATTGGTCAAACTCTTAAAGTAGACACTATTTCTTCAAAGCCTTTAATTTCCTGATATTGCCGTAGTTAAATTATAGAACTGTTTTTTGCATAATTTCAATTTGTATTGAAACATTGTGTTTTTGATACCTTAATAGATATAGTTTGGTTCAAAGTACCAACTTCATATTTTGTGCATTTACTAATTAAAACATGCTCTTTCCAGTGTTATGATTTTTTTCAGTGTAGGCTTTGTCTTACCTCGGCAATATGCACTTCAAATATTGGTGTGAAATCATTTTTTTTATTTTTAATGCCTCATTAATCAGAAATTTTGATTTCTTTCAGACATGCACCTAGTTGTTAAGAAAGAACTGTAACATGAGTATTATATATAAAGATTTTAAAGCTCTGAGATGATTCAATGTGAAGATATAGTGGGCTCCAAAGCGTTTATGATAATTTTTTTAATGCAATTTCAGGTCTGTTCAAGTCAGTCAGTCGCTAAAAGTAGAACATCAACCATAGAGAGAGGTTTCAGTGTGGATTGGCCTTTGTTTGATTTCTGATTGATACAACACATATTTATCTATAGCCATTTCTATGTGCACTGTTATGTTTGACTCACTGATAATGTGGCTGTGTCTATGTGTTTGTGTGCAGGTTATCGCCACGTGTACTTGGAAGGTATGGAGGAGGCTTCCATCTTTGTTCATGTAGCTGTGAATGACATCACTGGTAAGGTAAGTACTACTGTCAAAGCCAGCTGAAAACATATGAAAAACCTGTTATCTTTGTTATACGTTTGAATTTTCCTCTAAAATTGGAGCTGTCCAAAACATTAATTTATCTCCAGTTTGTGAGACTGTTTGTATAAAATTATAATACAGTAAAAGTCTGTGGTTATTAGAGCTAGATAATTTATATTGGTTTTTTATGTAATCTTATCCATATTATATACATATTTATCCATATTTTTTAGTTTCAAAAATACAATGATATATCAGCCAATAGGCTTTTTTTTAAGTAAACATATACATTTTTAATGTCTTAAACTTATTTTTTTTAAAGAATTACTGTACTGAGTGGGGCATTTTACACTGTAAAAAAAAAAAAAAAACTTGTGAGTGCTCTCTGATAGAAAACTATGTACTAGAGACATTGTTTCCTAGTGTTTCTAATCTAAAATTGGTGGAATATTTATTGATTGGGCTCAAGTGTTAAGTGATACAGCACAAAATGATGAGCACTTTGCCAGATATCTTCAATCAAAGGAAAGCTTAGAAACATCAAAATAATTAGAAGCATGAGTGATCAGTAGACCAGTTATGTGATATGTTCACTGGTGGCTGCAGGACTTCCTGTTAATTGATCTGAAGGACAATAGTGATCATTTTTCGAGAGAATTTCCCCACTACTTCTTAGGGCTGGGTAACTTTTGAAACATTTTGATACCACTGCAAATAAGATACCTGAGTTTCAGTACTGATACCAAAGCAGTACTTTAATCATCTTAATTTGAGGACTGTTAAATTTTCAGCACCACCTTTCTTTGATTTTCTTTTGACAAAAGCAGTTCTTAAATGTTGTCTGAACACAAGAAAATATTTAGATATCTCTTATTTATACAAGTTTGTCTGTTCTGATTATGAATCTTACCAAGCGTTAATGCCAGCTTTGACATTGATACTGGGTACTGCGGGCACATTTTCAGTACCAATAAAGATTTTTCTGAAACCCAGCGCTATGTGTGCTTTTGTTGCAACATTTTTGAAAAAACAAAGAGATGTGGTAACATTAAAGTCAAACATTGTTGCTGGCGGAAAATTTATTAACTTGATTGTTGCAAAGGAAAATTGTTATGCAGTGTGGGCACAAAATTGAACATGCACAGTAGAAAAAAATCCAAGACCATACATTATAGACATCCAATACCATTGACATATCTGGTGTAATAGACAGATATGAAAATATAGGTTTATTTTGGATGTGTTTCACATATTGCCAAAAGTATGTGGCACCCCTGTGCACTTACACTAGTGTACTTTTGGGTCTGTATTATTGCTGTTATTTATATATTATTCTAAGATATTATTCTTGGGTCATAAATAATGCAGTTGTCCATATCGCCCACAAGCTTTGGTTTTCCCTTTTCAATGCCCTCAGCTGTCTCCAGAAATGTTGTAAAAGACCGTGCTGTTGTTCATTGTCTTTGCTGTAAACTTCCTCTTCCTCAGCTGTTGCTGTGTGCCTCTTGTTGTTATTTCTCTCTTATTCCCCACCCCACCCATTTTTTCTTTCTTTCATCCTCCACCTCTCTGATTTTTGCGCTCTTCCTGTGTCTGTCTGTGATTTCAGTGGAACCTTCTTTTTCCAAACGCTCCATTTAGAGGAAAGAATTTTTTAGGAGCCCTGAAGCTGCTGCTCGAAACTCAGGTGTAGTGAGACCCAGTTGGCATTTTGCATGAGCCACACGCTCAACCCTCTTTGCCACCTAAGTGATCCAACCCCACCCCCACACCCCTCTTGTCAGTCAGCTGTTAAGCATTAAAAACTATCAGGGCAACTCATGTCTCGCATGAGTTATGATAGCTTGACCTGCCTGCATTTTCATTTACCCAAGTAGATCCAGTGTCAACAATCTGCCTAGTTAAAGAACTGGATAGTGTTGTTTTTCACGGAGCATTTTTTCCTCTTAAATCAGTGCAGGGGTATACATTTCCAGTGCCTTTGAGGACATTTATTTCTCTTTTGTTATTTTATACATTAAATTATTCCATCATGTTTTTTTTACCTAATATTTGCTGGGTTTTTTTTTTATAGAATTAGGTTCTTTTTCTCAAAGCATACTAAGTTGCCATAGTTTTTGTAGAATTTGCCTCGCAACATCCACTGTAGCTGGAGATGGAGTACTTCTTTGATGATGAATATTTGCTATGAAATGGCTCCAAAACCTCAAGACATCTGTCCCTATCTTTATCTCAAGCTGTGTGGCTCCAGATACTTAGATTCATCAGTCTCTTGGTCCAACACATAAATCGAGAATCAAATATTTTGACACCTTTTGGATGGATGCTATAAAATTTGGTAAAGGTATTCGCTGGAGCTGTTGGAATATGTAATGAAGCTGTTGAAATTCCCTGCTTCCAGTTTTTGACCTAAGGTAGGCTAAACATGCCTGGACTGATCTCAGTACTAGATGAACAAAGGCATAATAATAATACTGAGTTTCTCATCTGCCTCTGGGTAAGACTGCAAACAACTGTATTTCTCATCTTGTTAGAGTGCTGATTTAAGGTTCCAGGCCAAATGCACCTCAGGCAGAAGAACATGATTTATTGAGCTTCATCTCCTGGTAACTTAACCGTCATCATGTGCAGTTCAGCCTACTTTTCCTCTTTTTTCACTTAGCCAGAGACCTCTTTTCTTTATCGTCCTGTCTTTTTGTCTGTACTGTTTCTTTCATTTTGACAGATGTTCAGTAAGCCATTCACAACAGTACACAGACTATTTGGATCTACTTATTTCACTTTGTTCAAACGTTTTATGACACATAATAGCAAGGTCGGTAGGTAATGCTAAAGCTCTTGTTTTGGCATTTCTGACAAAGCAAGTTTAACAGTCATTATTGCCATTGTCTGAGTGTCCTCATCATTGGTGTCATATTCGTATCATTTTTGTTTCAATCATTGTGACTTATGACCGGTATCATGCAGCACCTAAATGCACAGCAAAGGTCCATGCAGCATTACATTTTAAAGTCTGTGTAATCTGAATATTAAAAAAGTGAAAAAATAGGCAAACAGTTTGGAAGCAAGCTTTGCTACTTTTCACTTTTCAGTTAACTCTTTATATTGATTATACACAAAAATATATCCATAGGAATCTTCCTTTCCTTAAAGCCACCATTAAAAAATATATATATATAGAAAAATAAGCCAGCCTACATGAACATTGGTGTAGTCTATTCACTACTTCTAACCCATTACTGTAGTGTTGTAGTTGTCAGATCTATCCACAGTGTCTTTTGTGGTTCTACCACTAGGGAGAAAATTGGAAAATTTTCATTTCCTGCACACAGTAGTTTAATGTTATTTTATTTAGTTGTAGAGGCAAACACAGCCTGAGGTGCTCTGTGTGTTTAACTTTCAAAGCTTCAGTAGCTTTAAGCATGTATTTGTCTAACTAATATTTCACCACTTAGACAACAGCTGCTGTATACAGATGTATGTCTAACAGCTAATACTTTGAATCCCACTGGAGTTCAAAGCTAGTCTGCATGGATTACAGTAGAATGATCATATTAAAGACTATGTGTGATCATTGACACGTGGCATCACGGGAAATTTCTTGTGTTTATTAATGGAATTTGTTTTTCACTTTTTAAGCATGCTCACTGTACAACAACTGTCCATGTACTGTTGAAATAATGCAGCGTGGACCAGTGCCACCTGCATTATGACAAATATTTTTCTTGCACGACCTCTCGTATATAATTAATTTTGGTTTGTTAAGATTCATTGTGTATTTGACAATAATATTTTATTGTGTTTTTGTCAGGCCAGAGCAGCCAGCGGCATAAAAGGGCTGTTTCACAGAAACCCAAAGCAGGCTTCCCTGGACAGCCATGCTGCTGCACAGCACAGCCATAAGCATCCATTTGGTGCCCACCTCCTGCGTCGCACTGCCAGCGCACCTACCAAAGGCCAGCCTAAAATCAAGAAGGGCTTCCCAGAGATCACCATCGACACCAAAGACTACAGCTCAGAGGGTGCTAGTGAGGAGCGAGAGTCTGAAGACAAGAACAGGGCCTCTGCTGCCACCTCTCATCAGCTCACACCACCACAACACCGCTCTGGGGATTCACTGGCATCCCACCAAGTTAAGGGGCCCTGGCACTGTCCTGACACCAATGGGTCTTTTCAGCCTGACGAGGGTAAAGGTAAGAGCCCACTTTTTGCTAAGCGACGACCCATGAGTGAGCCTCTGAAACGGGCAAGTCGGCTCCGCTTTCATGACCCACTGGACATAAAGCCAGGAGTGTTTGCCCGTGTCGCACTTAACAGCTCAGGCAGGGTGGGGATGTCCTCCAACTGCATCACATGTGTGATCGGCTCTAAAGAGAGTCCAGAGACTGAAAGAAAGGGTCAGGTGGATGGAAAACAGGGATCCGAATCCAAAATGGCAGCTGGGCAGAGACAGGAGGAAAGTAATCGCCCCTCCTCTATCAAGAGACAAGTTCAGCCAGAGTCCGTAGCTAAATCCCAGCTCCTTGTTGCCCAGCCAGACTTACAGCAGTCTCCTCCCAAACTCAAGTCCTGCATGGAGGCCCAGTTTCAATACTTGCCCCAGGCTCTCCTCCAACCTATCCCCTTACCCAGGTCCAAAGCCAGGCAAACTCTGGGTACTCAGCACATCCGACCACAGACTAACGCATCACAGAGGAACACTCGGTCCTGCAGTGTTCCCCGTAAACACTCCCCCAACACTGTAATGCCAGTGCAGAGCCACACACCAGACTGCAGGACCAACCTCCATTGGCAGCAGGAAATACCCCCCGACTATGGTGTTTGTGGCTCAATGCTCGCCCCATTCACAAGCAGTAATGCAAATGAAGGTCTCTCGCTCAGTGACAGTAGCAGCTGTGACAGCTTTTGCAGTCTGAGCAGCTTGGAGTTGCTTCCTATGCTTCCTCCACTATCTGTCCTTGACAGCCGCAAGAGGGCTGTAGGCACCCTGCAGCGCGAGATGAACGCCCTCTTTGCTCAGAAAATGGAAGAGTTGCGCCACAAGTCCCCCATGTTCTTTGCTGGTAAGATATCTGGCGATTTAGCAATAATCTGGTAGCTACTCTGTAGTGGCCGTAGTGAACCTCTTACCGACTTGTGAACTGTAGACTTCCATTTAGCCCCCGTACATGCCACGACCAAAGATGTTTGGTAGCATATGATGCATGTGTCCCTGATAGTTTTAGTCAAATCTAAATCCCAATTTATTTCTTTGCATCATTACCAATTTAGAGTTAAATCCTAGGTATTGTAATTTTCATCTAAGCCTAGTCACTGATTCCTATTTCAGTTGATTGATTCCAATTTTGCCTCTCTTTGCATTAAAATACTGTCCCTGATACTACCCACCTGCTTGACAGATGAGAGAAGTGGTGAGTTTTAACTTAAAATTAATAGAAGTAGATTTAACTTAAACTATTAGTTAATCTATTACTTAATCTAAATTATTTTGCATATGGTCTAAAGTAACAATACGAAAAACAATCAAAGCACACCCTCATATGATATTGTTAGGTGCATATGTATTTGGACCGTGACACATTTTTTTTAATTTTACCTGTACACCACCACAATGGATTTGAAACAAAGCCATCAAGCTGTGACTAAATAGTAGGCTATCAGGGGCTCAAAAGTAATTGGACAAACCAAAATTATAAATATCAGGATTATTTTTATTACTTGGATGACAATCCTTTGCAGTCATTGACTGTCTGAAGTCTGGAACCCATGGACATCACCAAATACCGAGTTTTTCTTCCATGAGATATTTTGCCAGGCCTTTAATGCAACTGCCTTCAGTTGCTGCTTGTTTGTGGGCGTTTCTGCCCCCAGTTTTGTCTTCTGGAAGTGAAAAGCATACTCAATTGGGTTGAGATCAGGTGACTGACTTGGCCATTGAATAATATTCCATTTTTCTGCCTTGTGAAGCTCTTGGGTTGCCCTTGCAGTATGTTTTAAGTCATTATCCATCTGTACAATGAAGTACCGTCCTATCAGTTTTGCACCATCTGGCTGAATCTGAGCAGATAATATAGAACTATACACTTCAGAATTCATCCTGCTACTTCCATTAGCAGTCACATCTTCAATAAACACCAGTGACCCAGTTCCATAGGCAGCCATATGTGCCCATGCCATAACACTGCCTCCACCATATCTAACAGATGATGTTGTACGGTTTGGATCATGAGCTGTTCCTTTCCTTCACACTCTTTTCTTCCCAGCATTCTGGCACAAGTTAATCTTGGTTTCATCTGTCCAAAGAATTTTGTTCCAGAACTGGGCAGGCTTTGTTAGATGATTTCTGGCAAAGTCCAATCTGGCCTTTCTGTTCTTGAGTGTTACCAGTGGTTTGAACCTTGTAGTAAACTCTGTATTTACATTCATGAAGGCATCTCTTGATTGTAGACTTTGAGAATGATATGTCTGCGCCCTCCACAGTCTTCTTGACCTGGCTAGATGTTGTGAAAGGGTTTTTCTTCACCAAGGAAAGAATCTTGCGATCATCCACTTTACGTGACTTCTGTGGTCTTCTTGGTGTTGTTAATTTTACCAGTGCATTAATTCTTTTTAAGAATGTAAAATCCGCTCCAGTCCTTTTATCTGCTTAATTTGTCATGAAATAACGAGGGAACAGACTACACCTGGCAATGGAACTGATTGCAGTTACAAAAATTGTGTCACTGTCCAAATACTTATGGACCTAACTGTATGTTGTCCCCATTTAATCCACTTCACCAGCCTACAGCTAGCTGTCCCTCCTAAGGGTGCAGCATTGTTCCAAACTGTTTGGTACAGGTTGTTTAATTCAGTACACCCTGAACCAAATAATGACAAATAATAATAGTTCTAAGTTTGTGTTTGTATATTTGAAAGTGAGTTCCACTGAGAGATTTGACAGTGTGTCGTTTGTGATCTGTTAGCTAAGCTATGCTAGCCATGCTAGATATGAAGGTTTCCTGTAAACTCCTGCTGTTGTGTATAAGCCAATAGGCTTATACACAACAGCAAAAAAAAAAAAAAAAAAGCTTCTAACAAATTAGAATTCAAAAATAGCCCCAAACTAATTTCTCTGCAGTATTGTTACGAACAAGCAGTCTAAACTGTAAATCAGTCTGCACCATGGGGAGTAAATCTCTTTGGGTTGGACTGCAGAGCTAATGTGTATTGTAAAGAGTAACGGCTGCATGAATGGACAGTGACTGCAGGGACCAAAAATAGAAAGAAACCCATCATCACTGCTTTTTCATTGCTGTCACACCAATATTTATGTTTCTCATAATACTGTTGCTTTATTCTCATTGACTTTTTTCTTGTAAATTAGAACTTCATTCTTAAAATTAAGTCATCATTTTAAAATAAAGTCATAATCCTTTTTCTCAAAATTTTCCAATTTAACACTAGCTCCAATACTCCTTCAGAGTATTAATGGTAACATAACAGTTTGAACTTATGAAAGTTGATACTGGTCAGGATATACACTGCTTTAGTGGGCTGGATTTTTACTAAAAATTGATAGCCTCGCAGTCTATCGTGGTTACCATCAGTGTTTTTACTATCAAAATGAATCTTGTGGGGAAAACCAAGTATGTCTAGGGAATTCAATTGAAGTTTTCTGGCCACCTTACAATAGCTGATGTGTGCTAATAACTGTTAGACTTATGATGCTGGCAGATACTGTTCTTGTTAGAGATTTATCACATAACTTACTATCTCAGGAACTTAACCTCTTCTCTTTCTTTTCGGTGTAAAACAAATGCTGTTTTTTGTTTGAGATCAATCTGCAATAACTTCTCTTGTTAAGATGCTTTCTCTATTCTGTAAGACATTTCATTGCCTCTATTCACCCTCTGTTTTTCCAGTTTTGCTAAACTCCTTTTTCCTCTCTGTCCCTTTTGCATGCTCTCTGTTCCTAGTGCAGAATTGAAGGGATGACCAGAGCCAGGTAAACTACTGAATGCATGTAACCTTTAAGTACATCCTTCACACTTTCATCTTCACTTCACCCATCAGTCTCTCTGTCTCACCGGCCTGCTTCTCTCATGACCCATGTGTTACACCTGTGGAGGTTGGCTGGGGTTTGAAATCCATATTCTTCTACATTATCACATATTCTTGAAATGCACTGACTTAAAATTACATCAGGGGAAGTAATGAGAGCACCATGCCAGCTTTGTCTGTTGACATCTTTGAATACGGGTGCAGGTCAAGATAGAAAATCTCACTGTGGGCAAGTGGAAAACACACTAAATGAAACTTTTAAATGTGTACAGAATCACTTTTCACTGTGTTATGGCCTGTACAATGTTTTGAGTCTTAAAGGGCAGTTCCGATTTATTACAGCTGAAGTCTTACAGACCAGTCCGTCAAGTATTTGGACAGTTGCACATTTTTGGTGTTCGCCCTCTGAGCTTCAGCACATTCAATTTTCATATAAAATAATGGATACTACATTGAATTGCCAAGTCTTAGCTTTCAATTGAGTAGGTTTAAATTAATATAGAAAGAACTGTGTGGGAGATATAGCCCTTTTAATACATACTGCCCAAAATTGCAAGGGTTCAGAAGTAATTGGACAGATACACGAAGTAAAACAAAAACATAATATTTAATATTTTGTGGAAAATCTTTTGCAGTCAATAACTGTCTGAAGTCTTTGACCCTTAGATCTGAGCAGATGCATTGTATGTTCCCTGGTATAATGTTATTATTAGACACAAATGATTGTTAACTTGTTAGTTAAGCCTTATTTATTCACATCTCTTATCATTTCATGGTCATGAAAGATCATGATTCCTTTCACAAGAGAGACCTGAGAACAAATTACATATATACAGTATCACAACAATATCATGCAGTCACACAGAGGTTGGGGAAAAAATAAGATTTAAGTCGTAATAAATTGGAATCATCAGGTTAGTTTTCTAGCCTTTTTCTGGAGGTTTCAAGGGCATCTTCATCAGCAAATGTAGTCAGACAAACAACAGAACACAACTGGCCATGAGATGCAGTTAAAAGCTCAGGTATTGGCCAGTAATTTGACCTTGAGTTAGGTTTATTTTGTCAGGTTTTGGATGCTGTCAGTGGTTTCATCAATACAAATACAAAATTGAATTCTGTAAGCCTCTCTATCTAGAACTGATTCTTCTTTGTCAACGGTAACTTAAGGCAGTACCTTCTCATCTATTCTTAACTTCAAGTGACATTCATACACCAACACCATTTACATCTTTTCACCAAACCACTTGTGCTTGTCTCTTTTTCCTCATGAACCAGTACCAACCAATTAAATTAGCCCTCTTCAGTGTTTTTTAGCAGGACATCCACTGCCTTTACATTAAATGGAATCTATTGTGAAGCAAATGAAAAAAAGCAAGAATTTAGTGTCAGTAGTAGCTTTAGGCATCAAAATTAGCTCACCACAGAATAGTAAACTGTATTTAGCCTATTGTGAATTGGTCACATCTAGCAGATAAGGCCAGTATCCAAGCTGATACCAAACCACCAGATCAGATCAACGCATTCCTAGTTTTCTTGCAGATACAGTTATCACTTTTACAGCCAGAAGGCTTTCAATGACCACAAAGGGCAGTGATGACTGATGAATTTCTTTGTTGTTTTTCTCTCCACAGACTGTTCCACAGTGCAAAGATCTACTCCCCGTCTTCCATTTCTTGCGCTGAACTCTGATGGGGCCAGGAACACACGTTTCATCCACTCTGTCTCCAGTCCAGAAGAGATCCTGTTTTCACATCACTCTTCATCCACACCACTGCACTCACCATCCACCGCAATCAATGCAGACTCCCCATTGGCTGTTCCTTCTAATGGGGTGGAGGACAGTCCTATCAAGATGAGCGGAGATCCTAAGAAACCTCCTTGTCTTTCCAGAACCACATCACTCCCTCTGACGGACCCTGCTTTGAAAACTTTCCCATCGCAGTACAGTCAAGACACCCAGATCAACAGAATCAGTCATTCACTCATGGAGAACACACCAAACCACAGGGAAAACCAAGAAACTCTGACAATGAAGAAATATGATACAGGAGAGTTAAAGTCTGACCACAGAGTGGGGCCTCCTACTGCAGCAATTTCTACTAGAACCCTTGCAGTCCCTGCAGCTCAGACAGCCCAGGCCAGAGGAGAGCTTTTTAGGAATCTGGCATCACACTCACCAGTAAGAAGAACAAAAAGTGAGGGCCATGTTCAGGTGGCTGTAGCCTCAGCTGGGCAGGCACAGACAGCCGTACCAGAGGTCTGCACGGATGCTACCATGAACGACCGCCTTTGGAGCAAGCTGGAGCCAAGCAGCCACCGAGACAGTATGTCCTCCTCCTCTAGCATTTCTTCCAGTGACACCGTCATTGACCTGTCCCTGCCTAACCTGGCCAGGAAGAGCCTCACCAACTTTCCCAAAGCCAGCAGCACCTGCAACCCTCCCTGGGTAAACTGCCGTCATTCAGCATTAGTTTCCTATGATGCTTTGCGCGTCAGCAAGAGCAAGTCAAACCCGAATCTTCAGCAAAGTGAGTGCCCCGAAGATGAGCTTAAGCCCCGACCTCTGCATCCCCCCCAGGAATCTTCTGCGGACACACCCAGCAAACTGACTCAAAGGAGGCACACCTGGAGCCGGCTCTACATGGAAGGACTTAAGCAGTCTGCAGCCAGCAGGCTGTCCTCTGCAGCTGCAACCCCGGCCACAGCTTCCATGTCCAAAAGCCTTGGTGATCTGACTTCTGATGACATCTCCTGTAACTTTGACAGCAAGTACCACAGCATCAGCCGCAGCTTTATTGTTAGGCCAAACAGGGACCAGCTCCGCAAAGGCAGCCCACAGAAGTCTCAGCCACCCAGCAACCTGACAGAGCAACTACGGAAGCTGACTGATGTTGAGCCCCTGACTGCTAGCGACTTCGCCCCAGAAAACAGGCCTAGAGAGTCACAGGAGGAGTCTGTGGATGAGACCCTGGTCCGAAGGACCTCCTCGAGGAGCCAAAGCAGGGTGCGGTACATCGCAAAGAGGGCTAAGAAGGCCCAGGAAAGGCAGCGGCTCCAGGGCCTGGTCCAGGGCAAAAGTGCAAGCTTTAGCCTTGCTGGTAACATTGGCAGTGGAAGTAGTGCTAGCCCCATTGAGGAGCGAGGGAACCCGGAAGGGGCATGTTGCGTGGCCCGCAGTCCCTGCACCAGCCTGGACCTGCTGAGCCAGCTCACTCCCCAAGGACCCCCTTTTCCTAGACAGTCCCAGTCCTCCCCAGACCCTGAAAACAGTGAAGTCTTTTTCATGCTCAAACTCTGAGAACTGGCTGACTTGGAACTGAGCGTGAGAGACACAGCTAGAAATTTGTTTGGAATACAGTCCAGTTTTTCTCAAGTAGAAATCTTTTTCAGAAAACTGGTTCATATTGCAGATTATTTCGATTTCTCACAGAAAACTGTGATCTACTGAATTAGTAACAATCAAGATGAACAATCAATTATTAATTTTGAGATGGTGCAAAACCCGTTTTATAAGCTGTGCATTCACAAAACATTTTCTCAAAGCTAAAGGAGGGTTCTCTTAAAAGAAACTAATACAGCTCTGTTATCTGTTTGCACCAAATGTTAGATAATTGCCAGAATGTATTTAATGAAAAATACCAGGGGTTTTTATATGGCTGTTTATGTTGACTGTGATATACTCTCATGTGTGAGAATTTTTGAAACTTTACATGAGCATACAGTAGCAATAGATGAAAACTAGAGGACAGGATTTTACAAGATCCATTCTTTTTATTTACTTAAACTGCAATGATATACTTTAACTAAGTTGAAAATTAATACTTCCTTTCAAAGGGTTATTATCCATCCACTCGCAACATTTTGAATATGACGGCATGGTATTATATTAAAGATAATGTACAGTTGGATTCTAAAAGCTGAGGTTTGTGTCATGTCTTTGAAAAAAATGGAAAGGATTATTCCTACAACGCAGGATGAAAGGTATTCATTTTTAGTATTCTTTGTGTAGTGGTTACATTGTAATTTGACCAAGCTGCCAATATTTTGCTAACCTTCCTGATCTGTGGCATGTCACAGCACTGAGATCCTGTACTTCAAAGCAGTGGTAAACTACTCCGTACCAAGTTTAGCCCTTTTTACTTGACCGCATGTCTTTTATGCACTGTAATGTTTATCCTAAGGCTGTGGCAAACTCCTTTTTCGGGTTGCCTGATGGTGGTCACAAGACAGTCATGTCTGAAAACCCGTGCCCTCATCAGTCCGTAGTATTAAAGATGGAAATGATCTGTATTGAAGCACGTTTATTTGTTGACCTGCTGTATTGTTTACACTGCAATGCCAGTTCTTTGTGCAAAATTTTAGAGATAATATTTAATTCAAACAGTGTGTAATTATGACCTGAATAAATCTCAAATGAATACTATTGAGAGTTTAACAGCTCATTTATTTCCTTTACGCTTAATCTATCAACAACTGTCTCAGTTCAGAGACAAAGACAAGTTGTTAACAAACCAGTTAAGCTGAGGTTTACAGAGGCTGACATGTAAAATGCCTTTGGCCTTGGTTTTGGCAGGGTCTGCTTGCTGCTCCAATTATGGACTCTGCTTGGGTCTGTGTTTACCAGCCATCACGTCTCGCAACCTCTCTGGCAAAAAAACCCAGGCCCCCTGCAGGAAGGGAGAATGTTCCAGAACAAAGAGTTGAGGCTGCACAACAGACAACAAGCTCAACTAGTCATTAAATTAGAGAAAAACATCTTTTTCGTAATGCATGCCACCCAAGATCAGATTTTTTAGGCTACAAAACTGAGTTCTTGGCAAAATTTAAACTCCTTTAAAACAACAGATACGCTCTGGGACACAAACCGTTCATTGAAACCTAATATAATGACAACATGAGTAATGGATTTTTACATACCTTTGAGGAACCTAAAGAAAATATGTTCATATCAGCTTCCTTTGACAAACCTTGGAATATGCATCAATTCTGCCATAAACAATTTCATGTGGACAGCTACTGGGTCAAATTTAGCTAAAATTACGAGTCCATGCAGCCCCTCCATTGACACGGATTTGTCCATTGTTCAAGTCTGTGGTTTTCCCAAGCTGACAGCCGCATCTAGCGAGCTGTCAGACACTGTCAGGCCTCTTCCTCAGCTCTGTAAGACTTTTTGAAGCACGGCATGCTCATTTTAGTGCCACAAACTCCGCTTCAGTTAGCACATAAAAAAAAAAAGACAGCTTCATTACGATTCCAAGAAAACCACAGAGTCCCTTTTAAAGCTGTATTAATCTAGACAATTTGACATGGCTTGGCCTCTCAACTGAAACCTCCTAGCCCTGTCTAGCACTTCAGGCCTGAGAGAATGTTTTCGTCTCAAAGAGTGATTCAGTCCCTCCTTTCAAGATGAAATCACTGCCTGTTTTTAATGGTTTTGCGCAGATAAATCAATGTAGTTTGTAGGCTTATGCTGAAAACTGTAGGGGTTTTTTGTGGACAAAGAAACAGGACAGGTGTCTTGTGGTCACTACTTCTAAAGTATGAATTACTATAAATTATGTAATTTATGATTGTGGGGGGTTGGAGGACTCATAGCAGATGCCAGAGGAGAATTGCTTAGCGGTTTTTAATTTACCACCCTGAGCTCTAACTGTATGATGGCTACTTTACATTATGTTCATTACATTCATTACAGATGTTCTCACTACTAATTTAATTAATGCTAATAATATTAATTAATGATAATAGTAATTAATACTAATTAAATTGAATCTTGAGACTACTGTGTTACAGGAAAGATTGAGTTTATGCTAAGGTGTCCCTCAGGGTTCGTCAGGAGGGAAAGAAATTGTGCTCCAAATCATAATCTCTTCTTCTGACTCTCTGGGAGCTCCAGCCCATCCATCTGTAAGGTCATGGCACTGCACCACACCCCAACTCTAAACCCTTCACCCCCATCCAACTCCCTTTTTTCAAATATCCTGTTATGTAAAAACAAGCTGTTAGGGTAATTACACTTCAATCTAAAGTAGTAGGCTAATAACTGACAGGTAATTACACTTCAATCTAAAGTAGTAGGCTAATAACTGACATACTGACCCCCAAATGTCTAGGATAATAACTAAGACAATAGAATACTTTAGATCATTCAGTCCATTTTATTTCTTGTTATCAGTTGGAATGGTGGGAGGACAAAAAACACGATTTGCCAAAAAAAAAATCTTAATTCATACAAGCCTGTACATGCAGGTGTTAGAATAATTCTACACTAGAATACATCCAGCTTTATTCTGCCGAAACCTCTGCCCAACAATCAACAGCTTATTCTCCCTTTGAGGTCCTATCTCCTCCCTCCCTGTGCTCCCCCATATAAACCCCCACTACATTCTGCTGTACACAACCATTCCCACTGGCCATTTGCAAGACTTGTTTTTAATTTCTTAAACATTTTTCTGGAGTCGTCCCTAGTGTTAAAGCCAAGTTTTTAATCCACACTGCACCTGACATAACTGAGGTAAGGAAACTTGTTATTTAGAATAGTGTTTTTACCACATAAACAGTATTTTTCTATTATCCTTGTAGTATTTCTTTGAGTAGAATATATAACATAATCAACCATATCTCATCGTAAATCTTATATGCTCTTGGTTAGATGACATCTGAAATTAAGACCAATAATTGTGTTTAAAGATATGTCTTAATCTGTCATTTTCAGGTTGTGCAAACATGAAAGGCTTCACTGCTTTGGTCTTCAGTCTGGCAGCCATGACTGCATGGGTAGTCACTGCAGGTAAGACCAATACATGCAACCTTGCACTACAACATATGGTAGAACATGGTTCATTTAGATCAGGGTCATGGGGCATTTAGGGTTGTCATGATTCATGTTTTTGTTGCAAAACATAGTCTTAATTTACTAGAATGATGTGATGGATGAAAACCCAACCAGTAGCACATGATGCTCTTCGTGTCACAACTTCATCTCTTCTCCCTTATCTCTCCTCTTTCAGGGCAAAACACCTTGCTTTTACCTCAATATTCAGTGTTGTGTTAGCCAAAGAGATATCAAAAAAGTTATTTTATAGTTATAGCTATTTTAACTGTCTGCTGTGGAGAGGTCAAAAAGGAATACCAGAAAAAACAGGCTTGCTGTGTGGTTCCTTTCTTCCCTATGGGAACAAACATAGAAGCCGCTGCTTTTTTGTTATCTTAGTTCTGCAAACTTTTCTTGGAAGCATAACTGCTGTGTTGGCAAAAACAATCTCAGTGACTTCAACCTCCGTGAGCAGACCCGAAGAACAATTTGCCCCTACTCCATACTGTACAGTATGCAATTTTTATAGACTGAAATTAGCATAATCAACCTGTAAGATGTTACTAAAAAATGACCTGCTCCAATCTTAATTAAAATTAATAAAAAAAACTTTACAAATATTAGTGACTACTTTTCTCTGAATTCTTGCTGCAAAGTCTGTGACTAGATATTTCATTTTGGTTGCATGTTGCATTGTAGCACAGTTGTGTCCATTAGCATCACATTCAGTAATTCATCTGCATGCTGGTATCTTTTAATGCTTTTACCAAAACATCATTGCTAACTTGTTGCTAGCTTTGTACTTGTGATCTGTAAAGTTACTGGTTCTGGAGGTGGGGTTGATATTTTCAGTCCAGTATCCCTTGGAGTTCAAAGTGGACAATTCAGCTCCCCTTGTTTTATGTCCAGTGCCAATGTTCAGTGTCATTGCTAGAAGCGGTGTCTCCTTTATGTGGCAAAGCAGAAAGTAAGGGTGTGGAGGTCGGGGTGGTGGATGAGCACCGATTTTCATTTTGGAGGCCAGAGTTTGTATCTTGTCAAAAAACTCTGTAAATTCTGTAACTAATCAGTTTATTAGAAATTACAAATAACCACATTTTTTTCGCTAATCTTAACCATGACATAGTTGCCATGTGCAGATATTGTAGAGAGGAAGACTTTTAAAAGTCTTCATTGGGATTCAACATTAAAAAGTATTGTCAAAGTATTGTGGTTTTGCAGAACTTTCTTCTATCAATTTTGTCTTGCAATCAGATCGGGTTATATTGGTGACGGAAGTATGTTTTTGAGAGGAAGGAAGCTGTCCCACTAGCTATACCAAACCTCAAGTTAAAATTTCATGAGCCAGACTACAAGTAATTTTTTTGTACTTTGGTGTCGGGAGACTGTCGTGCAGTGAAAAAAAAAAAAAAACTGTAGTGGTAATTATGACAGGAGCCAAGGTGGAACTCAAGTGACATAGTATAACGAGTCCACATTAAGAGGAGGTTGGGGGTCAACAACACACAGCAGACCGCTTTTCATTTCCAATTTGAAACCAATAATCATCATTGTTTATTTTATCCAAAACCGTTCCACAACTTTAACCGCATTTATTATTGTAATCATGACGACAACAGTCCTCTAACCTTAAGGATGTACTTATTTACACCCAAACCATGATCTTTTCCTTAACCTAACCAAACTGTGACTGTTCCACAACCATAACCGCGTGTTTCTTATTTTTACCATGAAGGGTTGTAATTGAAGGTAAGGACAAGCAGCCTGTGGCAGTGGGGATAGTTGGGGTAAATGATGCCCAAACAGAGCACACGGCTTTCACACCAGACACCCAGAGTTTGCATCCAGAGTCCTGTCTGTGGTTTATGCAACAAAAGCACTTTGGTTAAGGTTAGGAAAAGATAGCGGTTTGGGTTAAATGTATATAAACACTTTGTGTCTGAAGTCACTGTGAACTTTTCCTGTATTAAACCAGACCACAAACTTTCCCTAACCTTAACCAAGTGCTGTGGACAAATATGTTGTCTGTAAAACAATCTACTGATAAGCTCATTATATAGTTATTTGGAACTTGTATATATGCAGATGTAAGAAGAAATCTTAATTACATTAACAGGAAACCATACACGGTTGCATGTCATCTTCAAAATGTATTTGCTGTTGCAGTTTAGTTGTATATAAATCAATTTCAAGGAGACAGGGTTCACAGAAGCTTTAATATTTTATACTTTGACCAAATTCTGTTTCTGTCAAACATTTATACCAGCTAGTCAGCTTAAATTAAAAATCTGAAAAACTCTGGTACTCTATGGCTCCAAGCATTAAGGTTTCAGTCAACCAATGAGATCATAACCTCCTCCAGAGCAGCCTTGCCACTACGCACTGTCTGCGGAGTTAATGCTCAGCTCTGTGCCAGCGAGCTCTGGCTGACCTAAGAGACGGGGTCATGGTCCCAAATCATTACTCACACTTTGCTTTTTCCCCACTGGCCTTGCTGGACTGCTGGAGTCCTATCAAAGAACAGAGGGGGCATCATCCACTGTGGCAGCATCACATTTCTCACCAGTGGAGGGACTACCCTCTTGCTGTGGTCCAGAAAGTGCTGTGATAAATCAATTAACCATGTGGTGGGAATACTCTGCAGGCAGGCAGTAAACTGACAGGCATCTCCGCAGATCGTAGGTCCTGCCGTCTTCCCTAGAGGACGCTGACGGGGTGTCATTGGCTTTATATGACCCAACCGGGACCGCTTTTGTTATCGTATGCAATTATGAAGATTTTGCACCCCTGGCACCTCCGCTTATCCCCCCTCCCTTCTCTGATCGACCCTGGCAGGGCTTGTTAGGGCCTGCTGGACACGCTGGGAATGCCATTGGTCACAGTTACAGCAGAAAGAAAATAATGGTTTGTGTCATGGGTAATGTCAGAGTATGGGGAGGGGGGTTCAAAAACAACAGCAAAACACAAATCCCCAAGGACGGGTCCCCACTTTGATTGCCCCCCCAACCACCCCAGCTGCCCCTCATGTCCAACCCCTCCCCGTGGGTTACCTTGCAGCTTTCCTCACAGTATGGAGACCTTTTCTCAGATCTCCTGAATAACAGCGGACAACAAGACTGTCTTTGTCCTCCATTGGCTGTTTGGCTTATTAACTGCTGTGGCTGAGAGAAAATCACATAAAGGGGACTCAAAGCAACAATATGCTTCATTAGGCTTTCAGAAGCCGTTCTGCACATAAGACTGTAGACATGAAACCAAACCAGTAATCAGCGAAAGAAGTAGCTTAGACTAAATCCTCTCATCTTTGTACTGATGCTTGATTATGTTGACTTGCTTCATTACAGGAATCCAGAATTTATTGTGGTGCTTGTTTTTTCCCATTCTAGATGCCAAGGAGTTATCCATCACCACTATAAAGGTATTGTTTCTTTGTGATACTCTCTAGATTAGAATGCCAAGGTGGCAGTTGCCTTGTGCAGGCTTGAAACACATTTTGGCTCAATCAACACTTTGTGCAAGAATAATTCTGGTACATTACCTGAAGGGTCTTACTTTTGTAGTTTTGCCATCATTTCAGTAGTAAATAAAATTGTACAGTGGGAAAGGTGTTCTTTTCATTAAATTCTGCACCCTTATTTTTCCAGAACACACCTTTGTTCTTTGCTGGTAAAAAGTTCTATTTTAACTTAATCAGTCCACAGGACTTGTTTCCAAATGCATCAGGCTTGTATAGATGTTCCTTCGCAAATTTCTGTGCACAAAAGGTTTTCTCCTGATGACTCTTCCATGAAAGTCATATTTGTGCAGGTGTCAGTACACAGTAGAACAGTGCACCACCATTCAAGAATCTGGTAAATCTTCCTGAGGGTCTTTTGCAGTCAAAGGGGGGTTTTGATTTTCCTTTCTAGCTATTCTACAAGTAGTTCTCTCGGAATGTTTTCTTGGGCTTCCAGACCTCCGCCATTCCTATTAACTACAATTCTTAATTACATTATGAACTGAGGAAATGGCTACCTGAAGACACTTTGCTATCTTCTTATGGCCTTCTCCTGCTTTGTAGGCATCAGTTATTTTAATTTTCAGTGCTAGGAAGCTGCTTAGAGGAACCCATGGCCGCCGATTGTTGGGACAAGTTTTGGGGAGTCAGAGTATTCATAAAGGTTTCAAATTTGCATTACTTTTCCTTTCCTAACGGTGACTGTGAACAAGCCATAGCCCTAAAAAGCTAACTAATGTTTGATACCTTGGTAAAAGTTATCTGAGAGCTCAAGTCTCTTGGGGTGCCCAAATTTTTGTATGGTACTCTTTTCCTTTTTTTTCACTCTAAAATTGTAAAAAAAACAAAAATAATACACTAATCTTGCTTAAAATGTTGAAAAGAATCTTTCACCTTTAACTTTAACTCACTTAACTATTCACAGTAACAGAAATTTTGACTAGGAGTGCCTGAAGTTTTTCATGCCACTGTATCATGTAACTCATAGAAATGATGGACAAAACTAAGAAAAGAAGACCAAAGCTCTGCACTGCAAATATCTATCTTATCAAGTCCTTTCTCTTTATAATTGAGTCCTAAAAAATCTTTATTTACTTCAAACAAGTGAAAATGTTTTCCAGTCGCGCAAGTCAACCTGTTTCCAGTTGAAATAAACTTTGTTTGAGGTTTTACATGAAATAATGGTGTGGATCTTGAAACAAGAAAATGAAATTTGCTAAATTAAAAACAAACAAACAAACAAACACGCAAAATTGTTTCACTTGTTTCACTGCATGCCCTGTAAAAATTGCAGTGTAATCATCACATAATCTTTCACATCCTGAGATTTTACTATTACTGAATCAAAGCATTGCATAAATTAAAAATCACAAAAACTTGAGTGATAAGATTTTCCCCAAAAAACAACAATTTGATCTTTTTAAAATATATACTGTACATTTTTGAAGCATTGTATCACCTCTGCTGCTGCTTCAGCCCAGTTCTCCCACAGTGAGCAATCACACTCCCCATTAAAAATTCTGTTGTTTGTTCTGTTTCCTCAGCAAGACCCATACACCATGAGCAGAGGCTCTGAGCTGGAGGGCTACTGCATCGACCTGATCTCTGAGCTGTCCAAGAAGCTGGGCTTCAGCTACAAACTGCACCTGGTGAGGGACAACCGCTACGGAGCCATTGACTCCAGCAGCAGCTGGAATGGTATGATTGGTGAGATCATCAGAGGGGTAAGTCAGGGAACATGCAACTTTACTGGCCCTATTTAAAATATGACACAGTCACTAAACAGTTCACTTACAGCATTTTACAGTAAATATTGTGATATACTATAGGTAATAAAATGTACTATGTTTGTTTGTTGTGTATCTACTGTATGTATGGAGACCCAAAGTGTTCAAATTTAAATATGTAAATAAAAGTTTATTAAATAAATAATGTTACTAAATGGAGTGAGATTTCTAAATGAACCAATACATTTTTAAATATTTTAATAAATTATTGAAACTCAGCTCAAAATTGCCGCCTTATCTATTTACATTTATTTTGCAGTTTAATTGCTCAAAGTTGTTGTTTCTGTGTTTCTGAGTATCCCTCATCTCCAGATAAACTTTTATCTGATGCTTGTTTAGGTATAGAGTTTTATTCCCATGATGGTGAAAATGCTTTTCCAAAAAACAATTGTCCTTACACAAACTACAGTCTTAGAGTACACATAGTGTATACAGTATTTGCTGTGCAAATGGTAAAAAGACAATGAAAAGGCACTACATCAGGTAATACAAATTCTGTCTAACTTAAAGTGATAAGGATCTTCAAAAACCCATGCTACTCAACACCTTGTACTTTGTAACCTTACCTACACTCTCCATGTGAATGCGTCTGTGTCTTATGTAAGCTATGTGTGCCTATACATCCACCAGGAGGCTGACCTGGCTGTGGCCCCGCTGACCCTCACTGCGGTCAGAGAGCAGTTTGTGGACATGACCACCCCCTTCATGCAAACGGGAATTGGCTTCATCCTGCGCAAAGACTTGGCCTCTGAAGATAGCACCTTCAGCCTGCTTTCACCCTTCTCCACCGACATGTGGGTTGGCATCCTCATCGCATTCCTGCTAACAGGTCTCTGTATATTCCTGGTGGGCAGGTAAGCTTCAGAACGTCCCCACAAACACATTACACTACATCTGCATCTGCCGTAGCTACCAGGTCATGTCATCAGGAATTTTTCTGGGAATTTGGGGATTATAAGGGCATCTGGAACATTTTATATTCAAAATTACATGCATCCCTCCCCGAATCTGATTGGCCACCCCTGATGCCCCTCCTCACCAGAATCAGAAGGTGATAGACAGTTGGCTTGTGAGTATCATGGATAGATTACTGAACGGGGCTACTGAGAGCAGGCCCAGAGCCCCTGGACCGATCCTCTGTATTGAGTGACTGTTAACATCTTTTCATGAAAAGTGAAAGTCAATCATATACACAATATAACAACAACGAGAAAATGCACTCAGTACACTGCAGACCGACAAGATCAATATCAAACAATATACACCAGACTTCAGAGGAAAAAATTCAAATTCATAGCTAATGATCAGGATCTGCCCCAAAATTGAATGGGTTCTTCCTGGGCCCATGCCCCATCCCTCCACCAAGTTCACTGCAAATTGGTTCAGTACTTTTTTGTAATCCTGCTGACAAATAAACCAACAAAAAAAACAGGTGATCACATAACCTCCTTGCCGAAGGTAACAACCAACAGACGCAAAATGATTATAAAGAGATGCAAAACGACCACAAAGAACCACAAAATCGCTACAAAGAGATGCAAAAGGACCACAAAAAGACACAATATATTACAGTCTTTTTGTGGCTAGATGCCATGTTCCTATGTAGGAGGGGTGGGGGGCCTTTTCCATACAGAATCTGTCTACAGGGGCACACATTTATGTTTCCACATCCTAATGTATATTACAAAATTCGAAACAATTCTATTATCATAACTTATAACAACAAATATAAAAGATTGTGGGGCTTTCACGAAGGCTCAACAGTTGCTATATTTCCTATCAGTAACTTCACAGACATGAGCGATACATTTCAGCAGAGACATAAACATATGAATCTTGCTGGTTTAACAGTGCCGGTTATTAGGTCTGTTATTTTTCTGCAGGATCAGTCCCACTGAATGGTCTGAGCCGGACGTAGAGGAGCACAGTTTCACATTGCTGCACAGCTTCTGGTACATCACAGGAGCTCTCACCTTGCAAGGTAACCCAGCAGTCAGCTAAACGGAACCACAGGCCCAGAATCACACAGTGCTGCTGGCTGCCTCTTTCTATACTGTACCCTCTGTCAGAATGAATACACTGCACTACAGTCTTATTATTGGGCAGTAGTATTTTACAGTGGCTTTAACAAATGTTTCACATTACAACTTCAATATGAAAAACTCTTACAAGCCAAAGTGACTCATTCGAAATATGCAGTTTGGTGGCGTGAGGTATTATGAATAAAAATTAAAAGTTTGTGGTAGATAAAGAATGGAAAAAGTAAATCAATGGTATGAAGTACAGTCCCATGAATTATTTTATCTTCTAAATTTAGGATTTACAGAACTGAAAAGTAAGGTTATACTCTAGAGTACATTATCTATATTTACAGTCAAACAGTATATTCAATAAAACTGCAGCAATTGTAATTCTACATCATTTCAAAAACCTGCAATTTATTTATTCATTTTTTATTGCTATTTCTATAATCTTAGAGATAGTTTTTTGACAGTGTTAGTGGATTAAAATACAACAATAATTTAAAAGCCAGTGATGAACATATACAATGTTCTGGTGCTTTGATAAACATGATGCATCCTGTATTACCTCCTTTGATCCAGTTGTTGTCATTTTCTATTTCTGTATGAGCCGGAACTGAGTAGAATAGTATTTTGGAAATCATAAAATAATGTAATACTGTATACTAATGACATCATACAAAATTCAGGGTGGTGATCATTATCAGTAAATCCTGTCTTCATTGTTTTAAACTGAGCATGAATCTATATCATGAATATGACATTTTAGCTTTAAAAGGAGAGAGTTTCCAGCCAAACTGCAAGCCTGGTCTCTGGATACTTTGCTCTGCAATTGCAGCCCCTTGACTGCTGTCTGTGTCCTCTCAGGTGCCGGTCCTCATCCTAAAGCCCTGTCTGGACGTCTAGTCAGTGCCATCTGGTGGATGTTTGCTTTAATGCTGCTGGCCTGCTACTTAGGCAGCTTCAAATCCATGTTGCACTCCAACAACAAACATGTCTCCATCAAGAGCTTTGAAGACCTCGCTAACCAGGATGTGATCGATTATGGCACAGTCGATGCTGGATCAACCATGCTTTTCTTTAAGGCACATTCAGCAGCTCCTAACTAACTGAGGGTTTATAGTCATTACAGCTGGTCTGAGACAGGTTGATACAGTAAAACAGAATGGAAAACAACATGTGCTGTGCTCATGTCTTGTACACTCAGAATCTATGTAGGTGCTCTACATAGATTCTGAGAGGACTTAAGTGTTTTATTTTTCATTCTTTTCTTTCCCAGAATTCCAACAACCCAATTTACCGGCGTATCTACCAGAACATGGAGCGTAAGAAGAGCTATGTGTACAGCATGGAGGAAGGCATTCGCCGCACCCAGGAGGGAAACTTTGCTTTCATTGGTGAAGCAGTGTCCTTGGACCTGGCAGTGTCTCGCTACTGTAAAATGACCCGATCACAGGAAATCATTGCTATGAGAGCCTACTCCATCGCAGCTCCTCTGGGTGAGCCCTTTGGCCCTGTCAGGATGTTTTCTGTTGTCTGGGAGGGCATGTTGTTTTTGCATTACACTTTAAACAAATCACTCACCAAAGAAATTGTGATGTACTTTGAATTACCCATCAATTAAGGATCCTATGTATAGAATTTTAAGGTGAGTACTGCATCTTTCAATTAAGTCTGATAGTGTACGGTTTTTTCTTCTTTTGTAGAAAAGTGACACAGTCCTGGTGATTTGATTCACATTATGTGTTGCTCCCAGCCTTTTTATCTCCACAGGTTGGTAAGGTTCTACGCCTAACGGCTTGAGGTTAATGTTTCTGCGAGGGAATCTATATGCTTCATATAATCTGATCTAATAGCATATGAAACCCTCTCCCTTACAACTCTTTAGCTGGACTAGGAGGGTGGGGGTTGGGCTGCTTCTGTAGCTTGTCAAAACAGAGTTTGAACTTCTCTCAAGCTCTGTTTTTTTCATTCTTCACGACCACCAGTGCTTCCAGGAGAGACTGGCAGGAAGTATGCTCTGTTACCCCCATTTGTACATTTTGTTACATCGAGACTACAAAGACAAGGAAAACACAAAGCCTAAATCCAGCCTAATTTAGAATTATGTTATTGATTAATGTAGGATGCATTTATACCTTGAGAATTTATCCACATTTATCCTTTTAATTATTTTTTTTATGTCATAGTGTAACATTTTGCTGTAGTTCCTCAACAGTGAGTTTGTGATATTTTTCCGTTAATAATGATTACAGATAATATATATATAAAAAATAAAATATATAAAGCAGCATTTTTATTTATTTTTTTTTTTACAAGAAAATACAGAGCTTCAGCTCTCAATAGTGCCTTCAGCTGTTGCTCACAAGCTACGTACAGGCCCAATAACCTGCACCAGGGGCAGCTTATATGTTGCCTGAGAGGCAAAATCCAGGGCAGAAAAGTCTGCTGCTTGTTAAGTTTAAATGTTTTGAGCACAGTAATAACTGAAGGAGACTCAGCTGAGCATTTTTAATGTTTTGATCAACTCAGAGCTTCTCCCATCTGGATTTTGGTGGTTGGACAGTAAGGGGACACTGTTTAGTGGTTTTCTTGTGAATGAATGTGAGGGGTATTAAAATCTGGATTTTGAAAAATGATGGGGCTGCTTCACAGATGAATGGTCAAGCATACAATGACATTTTAGAGAACAGTGATCTTCCAACTTTTTGTCAACAGTTTGTGTTTGCCCCTTTCCTGTTCCAATATGACAATGTTCATGTGCACAAATCCAGCTTCATGAAGAAATAACCAGTTTGGTGTGGAAGACCTCAGCCCCATCCATTAGCTTTGAGTTGAACTGGAATGCGGACTGTGAGCCAGACCTTATCAGCCAACATCAGTGCTGGACTGCACTAATGCACTTGTAGCTGCATGGTAGCAGGTTCAGCATCTGGTGGAAGGCCTAAAACCAGAAGTGTGCAGGCGGTAAAAGACGCAGGTTAATGTTCAGGGTTCTGGAGTGACATGTTCAACAGCCTCTTTGTTTTACCACACCACTTTTCTTGTTCCACCAGGATCACCGCTGGTCAAAAACCTAACCATGGCCATCCTACAGCTCAGTGAGTCCGGTGAGCTAACATACCTGCGGGACAAGTGGTGGGCCAGCAGCTGCGTGGGTGCCAATGGGGACCACACCTCCGAGGCCCTGCAGCCCCACGACCTGAGGGGCCTCTTCCTCTTCCTGGGCCTGGGACTGGGTGTCGGGCTACTGCTGGCCCTAATGGAGCTCTTGTCCAGGGCCCGCAACCAAGCTAAGGATGGCAAGGTAGGGCAGAGTATCACATGGTATGATCACATCATGGACTGATTTTATTCCTTACTTTTTCTTCTTTTCATTCACAGAAATCATGCTGCTCGGTGTTGACAGCAGAGCTGAACCGGAGGTTTGGCAGTGGAGGGGAGAGCGCAGAGCAAGACAGCTCAGAAAAAAGCAAAGCCTAAAGAAAAGGTTTACATACAGTATTAGCTTTTGATAAGATAGTGTCACAGATTAGAATAAGGTGAGAGCCTCTATCCTATTCCATCAAACACACTAACTTTCTGATTCTGTAGTGACAGCCACATCTTGTGTGGTCATTCAGTGTGTTTTGTATTCTTTCAGTAAAAATCTCAGTGACCACATAGAACACATTATCGACTAGCAGCTATATAGATTAGACAACAAACCAAGGGACACAGGGCTTCAAATTGCAAATACTAATTACTCTGATTATTTTATTGTTTAATGTTGTTGTATCTTGTCAGATATCTATGTCTCACTCCTCACTAACATGCATACATCTCTTTCAGAGCTATGATAGTCTTATAAATGTTACCATTTGCTTGTATATTCCTAATAAATCCCCCGATATCCCAAATGTTCTCTTGTTTCAAAGTATACATTGCATCTATATTGTTCATGTTACTTTTGTCTACATCATAGCAGAGCAAAACATTATCAAGACATGGAACACTAGAAACAATAACAATATGAAAGACAACAAGCAAGCATTACTAATATGCAAACTATGAGCTTTTTTCCACAGAAGTAGTAAACAAAACCTCAGATTTCACAGATTCACATCAATATATTCAAATGAATATTCATCAAATGACTGTGTAATGTGAAAGGTGTTGCTCATAGTACAAACAGAGAGTTATCACCAAATATGCACTTCCCCTCAGCTCCACAGAGCGTTCTGGTATCTTTTGCTCATTGTTTTGGTTTTGTAGACCACAAAATCCACGTAATCAACCAGCTCTGAAAAACCCATTGTAAACTCCACAGAGCCAGATATTTATCCCAGGAGTTAGAAGACACCAAAACAGGGCTAGGAAGGTGAATATTGGTGTTACATTCATCAAGTTGACACAAACATGACTCCAAAATGGCAGCTTTTTGCTAAAATGTTAGCTACTTTATGAACTGATGCTACAATGTTGTGCTTACAGCTTCTTTTGTTCCCCCCACGTGGCCAAGAAATATCAGTGATTGCAGCTTTATATTTAAATATTGGGTAGGAAAGCCTGAGAAGCAACATTTAGACTTAAGTGGAACACAAAATATTATCCAATTTAAGGATAACTTAAGGTTAAGGAGGAGATGTAGAGTAGGCTTACTTCCCTGAACTGCTTGCTGGCAGTGAGCAGGGATTTGGTTTTGTTGATAATTGTTCTTTTTTCTTGGGCCGCCCTGACCTGCTGAAAGCGGACAGCCTTCATCCTACTGAAATAGGTGCTGCTATTTTATCTAGAAATATACACAGGGGTTTAAGTCAAATCTTACATTAGGGACTTAGCAATCAGCACGTTGCAGGTGATTCGAGAGTCTGCTAGATTTATAGGTAGTTTGGTTTTGAACTCCAGTAGCTTAGTTAATATGTCCAGCCAAGCAAATCCTCCAAGTGCAGTCTATCAGACTGATAGCCAGGTTTATAACATTGAGACTGTCTCTTTTCCCCGCTGTTTTCCTCACAGGCTCCCTAAATATGTGAACCACAAAAAATCTAATTATCATCCCCACTACTGGTGATGGTGAAGTGTACCAGAAAACACTTGATAAAATCTCTCAAAAAAAAAAATTCCCAAGGTATTCACAATTGTATCTCCATTTTCTACAATCAAATTTTCTAATAAAAACACAAGTCTATGTCTTATTCCAATAATTACATCATCTACTAGTAGCTCTGCAGATTGGCCAATTACTGAAACCTCCAGCCTCAACAAGACCCTCAAATTTGGTTTTATAAATATGAGATTATTATCTACTAAAGACTTACTGATACATGATTTGATTTTTCAGCATAATCTGGATATGATTGGTTTATGTGAAACATGGCTTAAACCAAATGTTTTCTTACCATTAGATGAAGCTTCCCCACCTAAGTATACCGATGCCTTGGTTGCTCGGGCTACTAAATAAAGTGGGGGTGTTGCCTTAATCTACAAGCCTATTTTCAATTTCACCTTCAAACTGGATATTACTTTTAGCTCTTTTGGGGCTCTTGCATTAAAACCATATCCATTAGCCATAAATTGCTTTGTCCAGGACAACAGACTCCGACCTTTCCACCTTTTGGTACTCCACAGACCACCCTGCCCTTACTCACAATTTTTAGAAGAATTTGGAGAATTTATCTAAGACCTTGTTACTCATTGTGATGATATTCTACATATACTGTAGGTGACTCCAATATTCACTTGAAGTAAAGCCGTTCTGGCACTTACTGATACATTTATTTTCTCCCAGTTTGTGTTTGAACCTATTCACTGCAGTGTTAACACGCTTGACCTGATTCTGTCTCGGGGGACGGTGGTTTCTGATCTGACTGTCTCCCCAGTCACATCTGTTATGTCAGATCACTACCTTAACAAAATTGAAGTGATACTAGCCCGTGCTTGTAACAATGGCCTGATGTATTTACTGCTTGGCACACTGGTCCATCAACAATAACTGCTCTTGGTAAGCGATTGCCATTGGTTCTGGCTCCTTTCACTGTAGCCAAACGTACTCAAAAGCAGCTGTCTCTTAGCTGCTCACCCTTTAGAGCTTTTTTTAAGACTTCTTCTGCAGTAAAATAGATGAGATTAGATACAAAATTTGTTCATCTCCAGGTCTTTCTGCACAACCAGTCAGCATTACGATGAATCTCAGATAGTCTCTGTTTTAACACGTTTTGATACTATATCTTTGGAATCATTGTCTAAGTTGGTGTTGGCTTTTGAAACCTACTACCTGCCTCCTCGACCCTCTACCAGCTGAACTTTCCAAAGATCTCTCCCAGTTTTGGGACCTACAATCCTACAGTGTATTGTTAAGTTATCACTTACTGCACATCTGGCAATGTCCCCACTAGCTTTAAAACTGCTGTGGGTAAACGGTTACTTCAGAAACCCCACCTTGATCCAGGGTCTCTTAATTATTTACCAGTCTCTAATTCCTCAATTTTTTTCAAAAGTACTGGAAAAAGATTTGTCTCAGCAGCTTTCAGCCCGCATATCTAACAGTAATCTTATTCAACCTTTTCAATCTGCTTTCAGGGCTTTCCACTCAACTGAAACTGCACATGTAAATTATCTTCTGTTTACTATGGATTCCACCTCTGTGCTTCTCTTACTTGATCTCGGTTCAGCATTTGATACCATAGATCACTGCATACTCCTGGACCACTTGGAAAACCAATTTGGCATCTCTAGACTGGCTCTCATATGGTTAAAGTCTGACTTATCTGAAGGAACACAGTTGTGTGTCCTACAATAATACTACATCAATATTTTCTGATGTGAATTATGGAGTACCCCAGAGTTCTATTCTTGGCCCTCTGCTGTCTTCTCTTTATATTTTACCTCTTGGCCAAATTATATGCAGTCATGGAATTAATTTCCACTGTTATGCTGATGATACTCGGCTGTATCTTCCTGTAAAAGCTGATGACCTTTCTCAAATTATCAAGTTAGAGGCCTGCTTGTCTGCTGTGAAAAGCTGGAAGTAATAAAATGTCTTACTTCTAAATTCAGATAAAACTGAGATGGTGGTCATTGGCCTGGCCCGTAATAAACACTAGTTTGAATAAGTAACAGTAACCCTTGACAACTGTGTGACTGCTCAAAGTATTAGAGTTAAGAGTCTTGGTACCCTATCTTTTGATCAGCACAAAAGAGACATCACCAAGACCGCCTTGTTTCACCTATATAGCTGAAATATGGTCTTTTCTGTCCATGGCAGATGCTGAAACCCTAATTCATGCCTTTATTACATCGAGACTTGAATATTGTATCTTAGAATACAGTGCTCCTGTCTGTCCCCAGAGTTCAAAAGAAGTCAGCAGGCTGCAGGGCCATTTTCTATCAGGCCCCCTTCCTCTGGAACAACCTCCCTGTCTGACTCTGTTGAAGTATTTAAATCCAAACTTAAAACTGACCTTAAGTCTTAACTTTTAGTTAGTGGCTTATTCTTTGAATACTTCAGGCCTAGTACCTGTTACCATTCTCCCACCATGGTCAGTCTCAGTCTCAATGAATCCATTACACCTGGTTCATAGAGTATAGTCCATGTTGTCCTGACAATGAGTTTACTGTAAACTTTCTGATAACCACTGCATCTCTCTAACCCTCTGTTTGTTTATTCCCTCAAGCACATAAACCCAGGCTGTCTCTCTCTCTCTGTCTGTCTGTCTCTCTCTCTCTCTCTTACTCTCTCTATCCCCCTATTTTCTTGTCCCTGTCCTCTCTTTTCACTCAGGCTCTTTGCGGTGGACCACCAGCGATCCTGGGACCTCTCTCCATCTCCTGACTGTTGGTGCCTTAATCCAGATGTTTTGGATCAGGATCTTCGTTCTCCAAGAGTCTCAGCATCCTCCTTGTCTGTCTCTCACTCTGTGTTTGTTTCCTTATCCTTGACATGTAAATGATGCGCTTGGTAATGCCTCCTGTGTGTTTGTGTAGTCTCTCTTCTGTCCAGGTCTTAATGGTGGAGAGGAGGTCGTGTGGCCTAAGTCCTATCTGTTGGCTGCACCTGAAAGTTGCTCAGTTTCCTCCCAGATTATATTCATTAATGTTTAAATCTATAATGTTGTCATCCTGATTGTCCTTACTGTAAATATACTTTGTTGCTCTATTCTGTACACAGAACATCTATTGCATGTTTGTCTGTCCTGGAAGAGGGATCCCTCTTCTGTTGTTTTTTCTGAGGTCTCTTCCATTTTTTTCCTGTTTAAGTTTTTTTTTTGCGAAGTTTTTCTTTGTGTGATTTGAGGGTCTAAGGACAGAGGGTGTTGTATGCTGTACAGATTGTTAAGGCCCTTGAGGCAAATTTGTAATTCTTGATATCGGGCTATATAAGTACAGTTTGACTTGACTTGAATCTAATCTAGCATCTTTACACATTGTGCAGATTATTTTCCACATATAATCGTACACGTTCCTGTATGAATAAACACTCAGTGTACATCTTGCATATTCCAGGCTTACAGCTGTAACACAATCATTTGTTGATGCAAAATAGTTAATGATAAACATTAATATAGAAACTGATTTATCCTTTATGCTCTGTACATATCACTTTTCAGTATACAGCTTGTTATGCACCTGTGTCACCACTTGGAGGTGCTATTGGATTTCTATTGGTTATATATATGGGCTATATTATATGAGTTAAAGGCTGTTGCATATGAGTTGCTGATATAATTCAGTAGCTGTTGACACCAATGATCTGATTTTATTCTGCACACCGCATGAGTCTGCAAACAGCCCGGCATGGTAAAAGGAGTTGGTAACCTGGCTGAGAAGTTGGAGGTGTGCAGCCTGTTGGTGCAGCCTGACGTGTGCAGCCTGACGCCTGCAGCGCTTCATCTACCGGCTCACTTGGACTGCTCCTCCTTGTCCCATTACTCCCTGTACCAATCAAACAGATCCGTTGTCCAAAAATGTTGAAATGACCATTGTCTTGTTTTGTAGACGCATTTTTGATGAACGATAGCGATAAGTGCTAAGCTCACACGTTGCATTTGCTGTGACTACTTAGTAAAAAGGGTCAACTCGTGTTCTGCAAGTTATATGCATTTAATGTGAAGCTGCATCAGTAGGAAATGTTAGCTTTGCATTAACAGTAACTTAATACACCCCGTTCATAATACTTCAAATATATAAATATTATTGCCAAAGACTCAATCACCATTCTTACGTCGTTCAATAGATAGTGATTTAACAGACATTTATTTAGATGAAAATCTTCCGAGATTGCCACTTTAACAATAGACAAAGCAGGAGAATTCCAGGGTCCCAGATTCATATGTCAGTTTGTTTGTAGTAATTTGGTTAATCTAAAATTATTTGGGAAATATGCATCACTGAAGCACAATATTAAATAAAATTATCAGCGCACTAAGGCAGATCCTGCATCATATTTCCTGTCTTGTCTACTAAATTTCAAACTTCTAATCTTGTGTCCCTGTGTAAATTTTTAATTCATTTCTAGTTATATACAAAATATGTCTTAGAAAAAAATCTTTATAGAATATTTTTAGATCAAAATGCCTCTCTTTCCTCTTCCTGTAAAACATAAAATAAATATAACATAAATCTATCCCATGAAGTGCGATTGGGATGACTGTCTAACCCCATCATATACTGTCAAACTGCACCTGACCATTAGCTATTGTAGCTAAAAGATCAGAATCATAGTAGGAGGTGTTTCTTTGGTTTTCAGCTGATAAACCAGTGAAAACAAAGAATGTAGCTGAGGTCTAATTAACCACTCCACCTCCTCCTGGTCTAACAATGCAGGTAAGGGAGGTGTGTGTGGAGGATCACAGCAAGTCCTTTGCAGCTCATATTGCTGTCCACATAGCTGCAAACATGTCACCTCTCAGCAATATTTGCTGTTTTGAATGAAAAATATGCGATTCATGTAGAACAGAAAAGGCCTTTATTTTTGGGGGGGATTTGCGCTTCGCTGTATTCTCTGAGCCCCAGCCACACTGAGTGATCCAATCACATCTAAAGGATTTGACTTAATCCCTGCAGCAACTAAACCCCGCTCACATTTTCTGTTTCACAATGGAAATACGTCACATTACTGAAGAAAATTATGCTTCAACTTCTGTTTCACTATGACTGAGAAAGACTACACTGAGACAGCAGTCAAGATGAGTGTTAAGTAAACAACAGTCTCTCTGTTTAGTGTGTGGAGGAAGCTTTTCAGGCAACACCATCAAAATCACAAGCGGAACTTTTCCACCGAAACAGTGGAAAATAAGAAAAATCTTAAAAGTTCTGTTCCGCACATAAAAAGGTGAGTAAAATATGTTTAAAATAGCACATAGCCACCACATTCTTGGAACGACCATAGTAACTGTCATTACAGTTGCTATGTGTATGTTAATTGGTAAAAATGTCATATGTGGTTGTGTGAAATGACCTGTACTTGAACCTGTAAATCAGCTTCAGGAGCCATTGTTTTAGCACCGGCAGGAGAAGCTAACGGCTGAGGCTGAGGCGACAAGGGGAGGAGGCATGAGAGAGACATTGAAAGGTAGAGGAAAAAAAGGCCACTATTGATTCGGTGGTAGGGAGCTCCTAACAGCTGCACTAATCTCACACATTCTCCTCTCAGCCACAGTCTGCAGCTTGGCCGACAGGGAAGTGCCTAAACAGATTAAACAGATCAGCCCCCCCCCCACACGCACACACACATACCTCTGCAAACTGACTTTTCTTCCACAATTATAAGCTTACAAAGGTACCTGAATGCAGCTATGAGGATGTGAATGAAATTCATCTAGTCAGTATCTAAGTCTCAACCCTAATGTTGAAATCATTTCTGGATGAAACTGTTAAACTGAATGAAATTTGGTTCCAGGTTAAACAAGGCAAAATTGGTTGCTGTTGGCTGTGAGAATGGTTCAAATTTCAGTTTATCTCTTTCTCTTTTCCCTTGCTGAGGACCAGATGGACTCTTTGTATGAAAGAAAATATAATTACTAGGGAGCCAAATGAAGGCAGGGTATGAAGGATATTACGGATCTAAATGCACCCTTAATACAGTGGATGGTGATAATGAAGGAGGTGGAGGAAAAGAACATAGGTCACAAAAAGGAATTTTGGTTGGTGGTTTGGTCCCTGGCTCCTACTGTCCATTTGCTGAAGTGTTCTTCCGCTTTGAATAAAAGTGTCTGGCAAATGAGTAAATGTATATGTTTAAATTATAAAAAATTTAAACACATCTTAAACATGACAAAGGACCCCAGCCTCCTTTTTAAAAGGAGTCACAAGCCGAAAAAGTTGGGAACCATTACTTTATTCTTTGACAGTGCAATTTCTAGGCTTATGATATGTGTCTTTTTGTAAAATAATATTTAAATTTGCAGAGCTGTCAGATGAATGTTGTGAAATAAAAAGTACAATATTTCTCACTGAAATGTAGAAGACTAGAAGCATAAAGTAGCATGAAATGGAAATACTCAAGTAAAGTACAAGTACCTCAAAATTACACTTAAGTACAGTACTTGAGTAAATTTACTAAGTAACTTTCCACGTCTGGCTACAAGGACCTGGGATTGTACACGCTGGCTCACTGACATGTCTTACTTGGACACTTGATGGAACTGACCCATCGTTACTGTTATGTGTCTCACCTGTGCATTTTCTGCAATGACAAGTCAAAGTGATGTCTGCTGGGGAAAAGATTTGTTGACTTCCGCAGCACGTTTGTCACACCTGTCCCCAATCCCCTAAGCAGCTCCCCACTATATATATTATTTCTGCATCTTTCTCTCACTCCCTTGCAAGATCGCCCTTTCCGCATTCTGCCTTAGTGTCCAGTTTATTAGCTGATAGTTTTTTTGGCCATAAACACATTACCAACATACATACTAAACATGACATTTAACAGTGTAAAAATCAACCTGTCTCTCTTGTGGGCAAACTCTCAGACCTAGTTTGGCATTTCTATGCTGCAATTTCTTGTAACTATACTTATTTTTCAATGTATATACATATATAGTTATATCTGCAATAAGCTAATATTGGGTGATACATTGGTCTACATCTATTGCCTGCCCAGCCCTAATTTTGCTTTGTTTGCCTGTTGTGACTGAACACTTATTCCTGATCATTGCTTTGAATCATTAACACAATAAACCTTGCTTTTACCTTACCTCTCTACCTCTGAGTTAGGCATCTGACTCCCTTACCTGCCACATTGAGATGCAAGTTTTGTCATGTCATGTCATGTAACACTGAGAATAACTTGTCATACAGGTATAAAGCAGCTTTATAACATACAACATTTACATAAATACTGTATGTTATTATTATCTATAGCACTGGTCCCACTATACAACAAGTAATAACATTTTGTGAAAAACATTCTATTTTGTTATTTTAAGAAGTTTTAAAATTAAAACATAAAGAGTTTAAAATCAGCATAAATGTAACTATAAAGCTTGAAAGCCTCCTTCTAGTCAAAGCGTAGTCTATATTGTTTGAGAAAAGATATGAATGAATAACTAAATATTGTCCAATTAATGAGAGGAAGTAGCTCTTGCTCTCAAATAACAATTTCCGGAGTATGCTTTAACTTTTACGACTCATCCGAAAATGATACAGTATGTAGACTTTTAAATAATAAAGGAATAAAAAAGAACAGTATACAGTAATCTATCTCTCTCTCTCTCTGAGCAGTGGCCTAGATTCCTCTCAGCCTGTTCTCTGCCTGTGCTATAGCCGTAGGCCTGTCGATGCAATCAGAATTAGAAATTCTAATGGACGTGTCACCACTTTGAACTGCTGGCTTGAAGAGCTTTGAGTCTGGCGCTCCCTTGGATATGCCAGGCAAAGTCTGCACATTGATCCCTCTGAATTTGTTTGACTTTGACAGTCTCTTTCTTTTTACTCTCCCCTTCCATCTCTCTCCCCGCTCCATTCATTTCTCTTCTGCTGGCTCATTCTCTTTCTTCTTCTTTCTTGCAGAACTTGTTTTTACTCTGTTTAACACAGGAGCAGTGAAAGATGTGAAAACACACACACAGACACACACACACACACACGCACACACATTGTTCACATGCAGTACAAATGATGTGCAGACTTCAGCAGTTTTACTGAAATACAGCTCTTGCTTAGTCATTCAGGGAAGGTGCTTCCTGCTTTTCAATGTACTCTTTAATTCCAAATTTCTTAATGGATATGCAGTTGGTATTTCTCATCGTAATGACCTCAGAATAACATTTTTATATTAAAATAAATAATATGTTTTGTGTTGGATCTTCACCGGATTTTTGCAATGATAATTGTAATGTGGGGCTTTATTTCTCCTGAAAGAGAATCCTCCACAGAGAGGTCAAAGGGCAGCAGTTCTGAAGCTGATAGGGATACAGGGATTTGCTCAAGGACATTTTAGCAGAGTGCATGCCTTTTTCGCACTGGGGATAGAAAGAAAGACTGAAGACTGAAGTGTATGCTAGTTTGAACAACATGTTCTCCAATCACATCTGAAGGCACAAGTGTTTATAGCTGTTCCAAACAGTCACACTTGAAGGTGGGAAGGGAAAGCCTGCTCTCCTTAGAGAGGGGCAGGACATGATGAATCATACAAATGGGAATAATGGACAATATTTCCTCAAAAAACACTGGCAGCAGCATGATGCGAAATGAAAAACATGTCAATTTCCTGCACTTCACAGTTAATGCTCACTTGCCTCAGAAAATGGTCCCAGTTGGGGCCTAGAATACTAGGAACAGACTGGACCTGTGAAGACCTTTAGTGGCCGCTTTGCCTAAAAGCAGAACCAGTGGCTGAATAATCAACTCCTTGCCACCCTCCTGCCCACTTTTAATTGATATTCCCACATGAGGCCATTGACTCTTTTGTAGGGACTTTGTGAGTTGTTATATCCTATTTTATAAAAGGCACGTGAATACATTAATTTATATTTTTGAAGATATAAAAAAAATTGTAACATCTTTTGATTTTTGAGTAACTTTTTTTTTCAAAAACTGGCCAAGTATGTGCCTGTCTCCGTCCAGAGTTGAAAAAATACTCCTACCAAAACGTGTAAATCTCTAAAGCTCTCTATTTTAATTGTTTTGGGGGCATTTTTTGCATTTTTTTTAGATGGTGATATTGGAGTGAAATCAGGGAGACAGAGATGCAACAAAGCTTCCCAACCACATTCGAAGCTAGGACATTGTAGTTGATATTTGGCATGTTAATCATTAACAATATTAATTCATCCTTGCAGCATCTCTGCTGGGTGACCTGACGGTCACGGCACTGTGGTGACGTGTTTTTTTTACATCTCAGGTTTGTGTACGAAGAAGATAAAACATGTTAATCAGTTAGCATTAGAGATGTTGGCATGTGTAGTCAGGCTAGCTGTTTCAAACTCTGTCTACTCTTTATGCTAAGCTAGGCTAACTGTTATAACAATAACAGATTTACAATTAGACAAAATCTAATATCATCCACCACACTGACTCCGTTTTCGTTTAAATTATTTTTCTGGTTTAGTGTCGCGAGATACGAGTAGCCATAAAAATAAGAACCTTAACTTTAACTTTGTACAAACTAGTTTGGCAGTAACAAATACTCACTGTGATCAAAGTTTATCTTCCAAAAGTTGTTATATCTTATGCTACAATGCTAAAGTGCCACTGGAATGTTCCCCTGTTTTCCCCATGGACTTGACTAGTGGGGTTTTCACACCTCCAAAGATGTGAGGGCAAGTCAAAAAAGACTTCATCAGTCATTTCAGCTAGCACATGTATGTATGTGCTAGCTGAAATGTATGTATGTATTAAATTTCTCATACTGTACATTACTTTTATCATCCATCTTAAATCTTTTGCAGTTGAGCTTGACAGTTCATTGTAGTCCTTAAAAACAGCAGTTAACAAAACAATCTCGTCTCAAGGCGCACAAACTTGCTTAAACCTTAGTTTTTGACTGTATCACATGGTCTTCATCAGCAGATGGAGTTTGCAAAGTTATTATGGCTCATAGATGTTTAAGGCTTCCATTGTTCTCAGCACCTCTTCGATCTCTTGCCCATGCTTGCTTAAAAATCGAGCTTGAACATCAGGATGTGCTGATGGAGACTGCATGTATTGAAAGCAAGTACAGTAAGTGGACCTTAAGTTGAAATTATCTTGTCAAATCATGTTTTACAATTTAGGATCACGTGGCAAATATTTCTCAATCTGTTTTACATGTAGTCCAACTTGAAGATCCATGAAACATGCTTGCCAGCTTTTCTTTTTGATGAGTTTATAGTTGAAATCTTGTGATCACATGGCAGGAAACATCAGACCAGTTCTCAGCTCTGTTCTAGGACTTAGCCTCTGTGCATACAGTGGCATGAAATAGTTTAGGCACACCTGGTCAAAAGGCACACCTGGTCAAAAGTTGTGGTCCTGTGAATAGTTAGGTGATTAAAAGATTAACTGATTTCCAAAAGGCATAAAGTTAGAGATGACACACTTCTTTAATATTTTAAGCAAGATTACTTTTTTATTTTCATCTTTTACAGTTTCAAAATAACGAGAAAATGAAGAAGGCCCGAAACAAACGTTTGAGGTCATCTTCTACTCTACTCTAACTATTGACAGTAACAGAAATTTTGACCAGAGGTGCATAAACTTTTTTATGCCACTATATGTCTTGCTGCTCTTTGGCCTCTCTCCTGTTAATACACATGTCCTACAGAGGCCCCTTGCTATTTTTCTCAACTGCAAACAGACTGAAAGACAGCCGTGGTGGAACAACAACAAGGAGGCGCTGTTTGTTGTTGAAGCCCTTCGTGAAAGACTGTGACAGTCTAAAGGGGATCCTGCTGACACCAGGGGCACCCCACAGGGGTGACCCTGGGAACCCCTCGACCCCCTGCCTTACTTATTGATGTCTGCAGATGTGCCTGCCTGCATGATAATGGCCTCCACTGGAGGAGCCTCTTACAGAGCCCATCTATAAATCACACAGGGGACACAGATTGAACGGAACCCTCTATGTGTTTGTATGTATTTTCAAGACTGTGTGTTTGGTTCTGTTTGTGTGTCTTCATATGCTTTGTGTGTGTGCATGAACTGCCTGAGGAGCTCCACATTGCATTATTGATGGCCCTCAGGGAGGGATGAAAGTGTGAATAGTGGCAGTGACAGGGAGGAGGGAAGGGAGGAGGAGGTGAGAGTGGCTGGAGACATTTGCTAGGCCCACTATGCATTGATGTCCATATCCAGGGACAGCTATAGGTTTCTATTGAATCTAATGCAGATAGGTGTGGTCCTTGGAGGACTCCGGGGCAGTGGGTTAAGCAGGAGGAGAAAGGAGAAGGGCTCTGGAATCTACACTGATGTGACATCTGCCTGGCAGGTTGTGGATGACCTGGTGGTGATAGAATAGGGTTAGACTGAAGGGAGACAATACTTTATGTTGTTCTATCTATAAAATAATCCACTGATATCATAGCTACAGAGTAACGCAGACAAATTAAAGGACAAACCCGAATAAATGAAAAAGAAATGTAAATAGAGATTCTTCCGTACATGCATGAACGGTTTGGGAGATTGGGAGATTTTAGACAATGGAGATGTGCTCAGACAGAAAGCAAAGCAAATTTTAGACACACTGCTATTGCATACAAAGTCAATAAAAAGACATAGGTGTGAACAAATAGACACAAATTCATTCTTGGCAACAAAAAAAGAAAGTGAAAAGTGTGAGATCTAAATTTTTCAACTTGAGCAAAGACTATTGCGAGGACTTATGGCTCCACCTCATACTGTACATTGACAAGAGTCAAAAGAAGGAGAATGACAGGATTAAAATATTATAAGGAAATCTCTTCCATATAATTCACACAAAATCACATTGTTCCTTTGAGGAACTTTTATTGAGAAATGATGAACCTGTAAAATAAAGTGTTCCTGAAAGTTGCCAGATCTAAAGATACAGTATGATAAGATATCAGTGATGTTTATTTCAAAATGTTGAATGATTGTGTGTTACAACTGCAATAAACTACCAATGTGTATACCTGCCTTATGCCTAATACATGCTGGGATAGGTCTCATTCACACATGGATGGATGAATGGATGAGTGAACCTCTTTTTAGGAAACAGGAGTTGTATGGATTCCCCGCTGAGGATATGTGCTATCAAGGGTATGGGTACTGTGTATTGTGGGTATGCATATGCATGTGCTGTATGCCTATATGGGCGATACGGTATTGTACAGAGTGTGTGCCTGCAAGCAGTATGTTAATGCAGTGTATATTCCTCTGTGTGTATGGATGCGTATGTGCTACACCATGCTGTTATGGCCACATGTGTACATGGAAGATGTCAGGAAGGTAGTTCTGCACTGCCTGATTCGTTTGAACCTGCACAGACCTGACAAGGGTGTAAATTGCCCAGATTAGTCTTCCGGCAGCCATGGCATCTGTTGGTGCTTCATGGTAATGACTGCTGTCAGCAAGGAAACCCCCCTGCCCTGGTTATTGATCTTCCCTCTGTCCCAATTGTTTGTTCTTCAGGCTTTGAGCCTCTGCACATTCAATTTGAAATAAAATAATGGATACTACATTAAAGTGGCAAGTCTCAGCTTTAACTTGAGTAGATTACATTGCTATTGAAATAACTGTGCGGGAGATATAGCCCTTTAAACACATGGCGCCCAAAGTTGCTCCTGAATACCTCTGTATTCATCCTGTTGCTTCCGACAGCAGTGAAATCATCAATAGATACCAGTGTGCCAATTCCACTGGCAGCCAGACATGCCCAAGCCATAGCAGAACCACCGCCATTTTTGAAAGATGATGTGGTGGCTTCGGGTGTTACTTTTTTCTTCCACACTTTCTTCTTTCCATCATTTTGACAGGGGTTGATTTTTGTTTCATAGAACTTTGTTCCAAAACTCAACTGGTTTCTTTTTATGTGTTTTTGTGAACTATATCCAGGCCTTTCTGTTTTTGAGGTTTACCAGGTGTTTGTATCTTGTGGTGAATTCTCTTTGGTTATGGTCATGAAGTCCTCTCAAATTCAAATTCAAAATTTTAAATTCAAAGGTGCTTTATTGGCATTAAAGTATCAAAAACAATGTTGCCAAAGCAACAAAATTTCTTGATCATTGACAAAGAAACATGTACATCCTGGAGAGCATTCTTGACTTGTTGTACAGTCATAAAGGGTCATCCATAAGACTTTTGCTCCGTGGTCTACCCAGTCGTTTCCCATTTTCTAGTTTTCCAGTGCACATTTTTATTTTTAGAAAATACCAAACTGTTTCCATCCACAAGGGTTTACCTGAACACAAGTACATTATTCAGATATGCACAGATAATGTGCTCTGAACAGATAAGAAAAACATCAAAAAATTTTATAAAAGCTATTTGTCCCCAGTCATTGTCAGTTTGTTAATTAAGTGATTCTCACTGACAGCTACACAATGTGTCATGGTGTGATAACTTCATACCGCAGCATGACACAACATGACACATTTTGCCAGGCAGATAACTGGCATGGATGCTAATAGCAGTAGTACAGTGTATGCATGAGCTGGGACCCAAGCAGTCTCCTGGACGCCTCTGAATACCAACATCTGATGTTGCATGCTAATCTTCTAACCTTAAGGGCACCCTGACTGAAAATCAGCAAGAGAGAGCAAGGAAAGAGCTGTCTTCCCACCTGGAAATGCTTTAACGCAATCCACTGAGTTTCCAGTTTGCACTCAAGGGCTGTTAATGAGTGTGTGGAGTGCTATGAAAATTCACAGTCAGTATACAAACAGGAGTTTTGAAATGGTGGGAGAAAGTGAATGGTCTTGATTAGACATTGAAATCTGTTTGTATATGACAGGTGGTGCATCAAAAAATATGAAAAGAGATGACATCTTGGAGGTCATCCAGGACTCTCCATTTTGTGCTGAAGCAAAACTGCAGACAGAAAAAGAGAAGAAGACAATAGGTAATGGAAATGGAAACGAATGAAGAAGCACACAATCTGGTAACTTCTGCATTGGATAAGAAATAATTTCCTTGTTTCTGTGAAAGAATCTGAGTTCCTGAATAGAAATTCACATTTGCAATTGCTTTTATGATATCTGAATACATTTCTATTGGAAAATATTAATTGTACCATTGTAAAAACCCTTCATAATAGCCTGAAAAACCAATAATGTAATGAGGGAAGAAAAGCAGAGGAAACATTAAAATTTCATACAGTCAACAGAAGTTTTATACTTTGAAACCCAACTATGGGGTTGTTTAAATGACTTGAAATTACTTTGGTTTGTTTTTGGTATTGTTAAAGGATAATTCCATTGTATTACAACTCAGGTCTTGAGTGAGAAAGGTCCTCTATTCTTTGGGAACATGTTGTTTTGCAGAATAATCTTGACTCAAAGTCCACTTACTAGCTTTTTAATACTTTCAATCACATGTCAGTCTTTATCGGTATTCAGAGTTTGCTCAGTTATCATGAAGATAAGAGACCTAAGATTGAAACTTTGGTCACGTGATGACAGGTGGTCATAGATGGGGGATATAATAATCCCTGTTTTTGAACATGATTTCTGGTATCAGATGTGAATCCTGATCAGTTGTGATCTTTCTCTGACTGCCCACGGACTCCTGGACAATGGCATTTATCTCTTTACAGTTGATGCTGTGAGTGGTTTTGGGCTGGTGTTCACAGACATCTGATATTGTCTGTTTCCAGTGTGTTTTCCTCTTGTAAAGGGTCCTAGTTCTTATACTGATGTATAATTCTCCACTGCTGCCATATGGGGCACATCTGGCAAATCTGTTTTGCCAGTTATTGTTGGCTTGTTGGCCTGCAGCAGTTCCAGATCTCAGCAATTATGTTTGTGAGAACAATGTTATCATAACTGACCTAAATTGTAGCAAACCCAAAGAATCCTATACAACACCCCCATCCCTTCAACCAACACCACCACACACACACACACACACACACACACACACACACACACACACACACACACACACACACACACACACACACACACACACACACACACACACACACACACACACACACACACACACACACACAAAAACAGTTACAATTTTGAGGTACTTGTACTCTCTATGAATATTTCCATTTTATGCTGCTTTATACTTCCACACCACTACATTTCAGAAGGAAATATGCCACGAGCCAGTCCTGATCTTATAAGCAGTACTTGTATGTGCACTTAGAATGAATTGGTTTAGATTTTCTCAGGTGAGGGGAGCTGGGTGCTGCAGATGTCAGCTGTTATCCAAATGCCTGATGTCTCTCCAACATGGTCTGCCAGCCTGCTGAAGATAGCCAAGGACATCAAAGAAACCGCTATCCAGACACCCTCGTAGGTGATGACATTCCTTGCCAGCTTTGGATTTACATGCCAAGATGACACAACTATCTGAATTGAATACCTGACACAATCCCTTCAGTCCGTTCATTAAGAATTTAAAAAAAATCCGTGGATTGGTGCATTTTGCCTTGCCCACACTCAAACTGATTCAATACTTCTAAATCCATAAGAGGTTTGGAATAAATATATATGTCGGGAGAGAAAGGACCCTGGTTTGATTGTCTGCCAACCTGTGTGCTCCTACGCTCTAGTCATGTGTGTCGGTGACTAAAAAGCAGTGACAACATCCCTTTACGAAATTCCACTCATGCCAGTATGTCTGTAATGCCATCTTCTTTTAGCTGTTCAGACATGGCTGCGGTATAGCTGCCTGACTTTAATCCTGTTTTGGCCCCATTCCACTCTGAACACTACTCACAGAGCAGGATGTACACAGGCTAAAATGGTATTGTCTATGTCTCTCTAGTGAAGTTTGCCAGAGGGATTTCAACAGAACCTAGAAAGAAATGTTGGCTGTATAAATCCATGTTATTTAGTGAGGCTTGGACTGATATACCACTTTCCCAATAACAAATCCACACTTAAGCCATTTCCATTTCTCCATCCAACTTCAGCTTTGATCTACTATACTTACCATATTTACTTACTATATTTGTGTGTATTTATACATTCACAATGCAATTAATAATAATATTAGTATGTGCAGTTTTTATGCTTTCATCCATGTTTTCTATTTCAAATAAATGATTGATATAATATGGTTAAACTGGGGACTTCTTAAAAATTAACTACACGCAGGCAAATAATCTGGCTTGCATTCCCAGCTCCTGCTGACTACATGTGCTATGCTCATCCCGTGCACCAGTAATGTGCCAAATATTTTTAAAGGGATTACTTGTGAATTACGTGAATTATTTTCAATTTTCCACTCCTGGAAATGTATGTTCCTGTGCACAGAAGTTGTCAGGAGGTAGTCAGGGTGGATGGTGTACATCCATGGTCTGAGTGTCAAAGTCCAGAGAGAGTCATGTCCTGATCTGCATATTGTTAACCTCTCTAGGGTAGTTACACTTTGAGGGTTGTTACCCCACCTAGCTGTCATTTGAAAGTTGTTAAGTGTCACATGAGTTAAGGTGTGAATGCGTGTCAAATATTGACTTTTTAAATAAACAAAACTGCAAACACCTTCTGTGCTTTGAATGGGAAATATGGTACCTGTGTGATTTGTGTAAGACTTTATTTTGTTTTATATTTTTTCTGATTATTATATAGTGTTTTCACACGTTGCGTAGTAAAGCCTGTTTTCTATTTGTAATGCTAAGGGATATGAGCAGTTTGCTTCTTAAGGCGGTGTAGCTGAGAGCCTGTGATGCACACCAAAATACCCATGCATGTTGTTTTTTAGGAATAGTCATACACATTGCAGTCACTTGACACGCGTTAATTGTCCAGAAAACTGCTTCTGTCAGTATCATGCATCTGATGTGTCCTGTGTGAACAAAGATGTACATCGACAAGTTGAGACAACAAGCACTTATACAGCCCAAAAGACAGAAAAAATGGACAGGACTGCAGCTTTGTTATGATGATTTTCTTTTCAATCAGTCCTTAAGTCTATAAAATGTAAGCCACTATTGAAAAATATCCCCCAATAATTTACCAGAGCCCAAAGGGATGTCTTAAAATTACTAAAGATAGTTAGGTTATGATTATGTAAAACATGTTTCATTACCAAAACTAATACATCGGCGTGCATCACTTGAGGTAGCAGCTATGGTTTAACCAAGACAACAATTTTTCACAACCTTAACAAAGTACTACAGGTACCGTAAAAATGCTTTTGCTCCTTACAAGATCTAGTCTGGATTTACTCTTTAAAACTTGTCTTCATAATAATCGCCTTGAGGTAGAATGCTCCATGTTTGGAAACCCACTCTCTTTAGATCCTGGACTACCCCACCGGCCATACACAGTCATTGTGATTTTCAGGTGTTTCTGCTGCAGCAACAATTGGGTTTAACAGTAATGAGTTTGTCCACAATGTTGAGTCCACAGTGTCAGTCAATGCTAATCAAAGTGCAACATCATCCTACTTGAGTCAGTCATGGTTTTCACCAAATTGAAATTAATTTTTGTGGAGCTTCACAAAATGCACTGAGAAAACCTTGAGTAGATGTTAAAAAGGCAACAGGATGATTTATTTAAGTACAAATCAAATAAATATTAAATAAGTAGAAAACATAAATGTCTCCTGGAATGTGTTATCATACCTTGAAAATAAATAATTGCATTAGAGTATCTTCCAGAGGCAGCCAAGCTAAAAGGAATCCTGTTTGGCTTCCCACCAGGAGTTTTAGTATCTAAATGCTGCTTGAAGAGCTGCCCTACCCTGATATCAATACATTTCTGGTAAAAACAGTCACTTTTTGAATTCAGGTGGGAAATTTCAAATTGTCTTGTCTCATAACCGTAGATGCAATCGCTCTATCTCTGTCGCTGTCTCACTCACACCCACTTTCTTCCACAGTCTCTTGTCCTCTACATTTCCATCCCTCTCTTTGACTCATACATACATTACTCCTCTCCCACTATCTGCACACATACTCACTCTCTCTGCCTTCATTTAGTGGCTTTCAGGTTGTCATCTATCCTTTGATGGAGAGAGCCCGTGAAAGCTCCAGAGGACTTGCTCCTATCCCCTACCACTTTATCATTAGCGGTGGCTAAATTGGGCTCAGTGGCGTAGGCTGACTCGTCGCTCTTGGATAGTGAGTGGGAGTCTGGAAGCTGATCAGAAGGCCTGGCGCTAGGGGGCGGAGGAGCTGCCACCTCCAGCTACCTGGACGCTCAGAGGAGATAGTGGTGCATGTGACAGCAAGCCCTTTAGTCACACTCATATGACTCATACATAGGTGGCTGGATTCAATCACTTCCATTCTTTGCATTAATACAGCTCATTCTGTATTTTCTTTACATCATCCTGTCCTTTTTAAAGTAAAATACAACATTTCAAAAGAAGTGCAGCAGTGCATAACTGCGAAGCAAACTGCAAAAAAAAAATTTCGGGCCTTTATCAGGATAGTTATAGCTAGTTAAATGCTAAAGTGAAAAGATACGTTTTTAGCTTTCTTTTAAAAATATTTAGCGAGCTAGCTTCCCTGATATCTACGGGTAGTGTGTTCCATAGCTTTGGTGGGTAATTGACAAAGGCTGCATCCCGATATTCTTTCAGCTGTTGCAGTGTTATTGAAGGCAAATCATTAACAAGGGAATAAGCGATTTAGCTCGGTCTTAGCCCATTAAGGGCTTTCTATATAAGGAAGACAAACTCAAATTCAATTCTAAATCTTTAACAGGCTTTATGATAAAATAAGCTTGTTGGCGAAACATGGCTGGTTTCACAGTGGGCTCCAAGAGAAGAAAACAGGAAGAAATCAATATTGTTCTCATTGAATGATTAATTCAAAACACAAAGGTGATTTTTAAATTACTTTAAATCCAGCATTGTTTCCATCTGTATTTACTAGCTTCTTCTTCCCTGTCCTTGCTGGCACATTATAGCATACAGTATCTTGTTTTGTTACTGCCATCTGTGTGACACCATTGGACTGTGAATCATTTCCCCTGTGTGTGCATCTTTAATAGAGAAAAAAAGTCTGGAGTTTGAATTAACATTTAACAAAACCCACAATCTTTCCATAACCTTAACCAAAGTGCTTTTGTTACCTAAGCCTACCAACACATGGGACTCAGGATGCGGACCCTGGACTCCGGTGTCAAAGTCCTCAAATTCACACGCCCACCTTTCATCATTTCCCTTCATAATATTCATTTCATTGTCCACAGGTCATCACCACAAGGGCCAGAGGAGGGTATGTAAGTGTACATTGCTGTTTGCTACATTTTTTTTTGATACCGCCACTGGTTGCACCAAAGTTGGAAATTTTCAAATTTAACACATAATTGTTTTTAAAAAATACATTTGAAACTAATGTTGCTGCATATTTTACAGTGTACAGTATACTATGTTGCTGTAGATGGGAGCAACCTCTGAGGTGGACAACATGAATGATGAACAGTGTGTTTATATTGTTTAAAGTACACCTTTCCTAAGCCATATGCCTGTGTACTATATGTCTGATTAGCTAAGTCACTTTTTTTTGTCGTCATTTGATTCTCTCTCTCTCTCTTCCCCCTCTCTCTCTCCCTGAGGGGGTTATTTCAGAAGAAGTGCTGTGAGAGTCTGCAGCTTCCTGCTATGAAAATCAAAAAATGCCTTGGGTGCCACCAGCTTTGCTAGTCTTTACTTATCTTAAAAGACTGCTTGGTTGCTGTGATACTCTTATAGGATTTCACTCAAGGATCCCATCCCATGAGTTTTGGGGGAAGATGTGACTCTATCAGGATTTGCAGACATCTCAATTAGTTGAGGAGGGTGGGGCCTCACAGCACGGGGATACCATAACTCCTTGTGGAGTTAAGAGCCAGTGGGCTGGTTTGTGAACAGGAAGTGGAGAATGAGGACATTCAAACAGCATAAAACAATTTTGGGAACAAATACTAAGTTATTGGGAACCAGGAAAAGACATTATGAGAACTGAGGGCTTATTTGTGTGTGTGTGTGTGTGTGTGTGTGTGTGTGTGTGTGTGTGTGTGTGTGTGTGTGCGTGTTTGTGTGTATCATGGTGGCGTAATGGGAACATGCCTTTTCTTACTCATCCTTTTCATATGTCATCCCAAACCTTTATTCAATTCAACTGACATAAACCTTTCTGATAATGGCCACATGGGAACACTGAATTCAGAACATTAAATTTTGAACCTGCATTCAGCATTTTGAGAAATAAACTTATTCACTTCTTTCTTTGAGTGAGAACAGAAGATGTCAATCTCATGTCTGTGTGTTAAGTGCAATTTCTCTTCTAACACTCAATGAAAAAGCAGATAAGTTTATTTCCCAGAATGCCTGAAATATTTGTTTACAACAATAATGTTTTTGGACGAATTGAAATATAGCCTGTGCGAGGCTACATTTATAGTAGCAATATGATGCATTGACCAACACCAGAAGTCTAAAGCCCTCTAGGTCCCAGTACAGGCCACTAACATGTTCCATCCCACAATTTGCAAGTGTTGACAGGAACAAAAATGTACGGGGGATTTGGTTATTCTGAGAGTCAGTTGTGGAGCTAAAATTATAAATGCTGGCATCAGGAGAGAGAGAATAAGAATTCCTCAAAAATATTTGGATTTATCCTTAAGGGATTAATATCCACAACAAATTATGTAGAAATCACGGATCTCAGCAATCTGCAGAGCTCCCATATGGTCACAGTTTGAATTTTTTTCCTGAAATACTTTTGCATTGCCTCACTATACATTTTGTGTTCCCTGTGACTCACAGAAAAAGGCTGAGCCGTATTATGATACGGTATTATGTATTAGTTAGTACACTGCTGCTGATTGTTGTAGGAGTGGGCACTGACTGCAGCTTTGGCTCATTGTTGTCACTGTGATTGTGGTTGTGGGCATAGTTGTGCTTTGGTTGTTTTGAGGGGTTCTGTGTGTGCAAAGAACTGACATAGTTTGTGCTGGCTGAGTATTGTATGCTACTGTATTCCTGAACTCCTGTGGTGTATTTGTAAAAATCTATCATATCTGATAGAAGCACTGTGGGTTGAAATCTTGTGTGGCTTAACAAAGATTTCTGGGCTAATGTCAATAGTTGCAGTAAAGAGTAGCCACAATGCAGCTACTGTAGACACATTCATAATACCATAGATTCAACCACAGCAGCAGTTGTAGTCCGAGCAGTAACCACATCCACAGCCACAGATTTACAGCCAAGCAGAGCAGCTGCAGTTGTGCTCACAACCAGTGGCTATATACTTGCAGAGTTTAGCCTTTTGCAGTGATGAGCAATAAATGAATAATGCAAAGTGTCACATCATCTCTTCCATCTGTAGTACCTGCAGAGTGTTTCTCTAAACTGGCAGTATATTAGAGTGTGAGGGAATGCTCGGGGGCTTTGTAGGTATCCCTTTGGTGAGCACAATTTTATTTTTGCCAATAAAAATGATCACTAAAAGAAAAAATAATTAACATAATTGTTTTTGTAACAAAGACCTCAAACACAATCAGTGAAATCGATCGACACTTGACAGTGTCAACAAAAACCAACAGTCTGAAATTCCCAAGACTAGGATTAATTACAGAATACTGTATTTTATGGTGCTTTTTATATTTATACTCTCTGAGCATTTTAACATCTCATATTTCCAAAAAAGTAAAAGGTCTGAAACTATCCACCACTTTTTATGGATTAATATGCAGCTTTACTGATCACAAATACTGAGTACTTTACGTACTGACATGCTGTTACAACAGGCACAGATGAATGAAATATTCAAATCCTTTACTTAAGTAAAAGCACTAAAACTAATATTACTGGAGGATGCATGTTTTGAAGAGTAACATTGTCTTGTAATACCATGTGAGATGCGCCTGATAAAAAAAATAAACTAAATACCACACTGTAAAAATGCTCCATTACAAGTAAAAGTTCTGCCCCAAAAATACTACTCAAGTGGAAGTATACAAGTATAATCAAGAAAATTCATCAAATTATCCAAAATAAAACTACTCATGCAATCCTCTGTGATAGTTATACAATTATATATTATATCATTGGATTGTTATTACGGATGTATCAATGTAAGCAATACAAGCAGTACTTTACTGTTGTAGTTGGTTGAGGGGGAGCTAGATTCAGCTATTTTGATAATTATTTTTATAATGGATCAATCATCTTATTATTTTGTTGATTAATCAATTGATTGTTTGGTTCGTAAAACCTCCGAAATTAGAGAGAAATGTGACACCATTTTTTGTCCAACCAAGAGTTGCAGAAAACAAACAATCAAACAAATAAGTAATAATAATGAATAATAAAATTATATTATTTAAATTATTTAAGGCAGCAAATCCTCACATTTGAGAAGCTGGATCCATGAAATGTTTCACATTTTTGGAAGAAAAGTGAATTAAAGGTGGAGTAAGTGATTCTGGAGAAAGACTGTTGATATTTACAACTCAACAGCAAAACAAATACACCCCTCCTTTGTGCTCCTCCAGAACCTCCGCCCCAAAATTCATGGATGCGCATTGCTAAAACAACAACAAAATAGCGGAATCTAGAGCATTTTATACGGCATGGAAGTGGAAACTCTGTCTCATAGCTTAAGCACAATTATAATACAAAAAGGCATCAAACAAATGACATACACACAAACACAGCATCCAAAACACAATCGAGTAAAACCTAGTGAGAGTTGTTTAGATTGTTTTTACAAAAATACAGTGACATCAGAGAGGACTGTAGATTTTGTATTTAAGCTAACAAGGAAGGCAACATTGCCTAGCATAGCATTTCGAAATATGCATCCAACCAAATAATCCAGTGTATTAGCAAACTTGTGTTTTTCGGTCTTTGTTGCTATAAAACCCTTCTGCAATGAGACAGTAAGTAATGTAACTAGATTTAGCTAGGTTGTGGGTAAACAAACTGTCGCTACAGTTGCTGCTGTGAAGCTAACATGTAGAGAGGATGAGTTTCTCAGAGCCAGCACACTAGCTACAGACCGTGATACCCACAACTCTCATGCTACTATTGCTAGCATCACACCAACACCATATCTTAGCAAACTAGAAAGTAAGCCAAATATCCAGGTGCTGATTGGCTGGAATCGTCGGTCTGAGCCACTTTGTTTATATCCCATTTACAGAGCCAAGACTGTTTAGGAACATCAGATTTTTTTTCAGCACACACACAGAACAGACAGCTGGCAGACCATGAGGAGATATTTGCCGAATAAGATTAGAAAAACTTACCTCACCTTTAATCAATTATAAAATTGTTGTCAACTATTTTTCTGTTAATCAGCTAATCGTTTCACTTCCAATTGTATATACTGTTGGGTTGTAAAATCTATATCAAGGCATCAGATTTGATAAACTCTTCATATGTTTTGTGTGTAAAAGTTTAATTTGGACAGTAACTAGAAATGCTAGCTTTAAAATAAATGTAGTGGAATTAAAGATACAGTATTTCCCTCTGAGATGGAAGTAAGTATAAAGAGGCACGAAAACAGGAAAACAAAACACTAAAATATTACTACTAGTATTTCAAATTTGTACTTAAGTAAAGTACTTCGGTAAATGTACTTCCACCACTGACAACACTCAATCACTTACAGAAACTTTTCTGTAGAGTAGTTATGTCAGTGCTCTGATAGAAAATTTTACAACACAAATATCACTTCAAGCAGGTTATGATTCTCTCTCTCTCTTACAAACACACACATAAAATAAAGTGCAAATTCTCTTTCTCTTTCGAATTCAATTCAATTCAGTTTTTTTCAGTTCAGTATGTTTTATTGGCATGGATGTCAGGTAAGCAATATTGCCAGAGCATCAATGATGATACAATTCAATAATGAAATGAGAAAAAAGAATTAAGTACATAGATAAAAAGAACAAAAGATGGAAAATAAAATAAAAACCAAAAAAACCAATAAACGTGTGTGTTTCATACGTATAATAGGCGATGTTACGATAAATATTTGTCACATTCAGTGATGTTTTATTTATGCTGCATGTCCCTTTCCTAATAGAACCTGTTGCTTTTCACTGTCATCAAATTTCTTAAGTGCAGCTGTGACCAAAGAGTCTTTCGTCAGTTGGTAGCCAGGACATCTTTGTGTTGTCCTTTCTCTATGGACAAACTGTGGTCACTGGGTCTGTATTTGGTTGCGTTCTGTCTCTGCTTTTTATCCCTGAGAGTAAAAAGATACTCTGCCAATTTATATTCATGGTTTAGGGCCAGATAGCAATTAAATTGGTTTTTAGTTTTGGTTTGATTGGTCCAATGTTCCCGATAGGCATATTTTGTTAATTTAATAATTTGGTTTCCTCTGATTAGTGGTTGGAACGCACTGCTGGGTGTTATTTGATCAGAAAGTCTCAGAATCAACTGACAAAAGGGACTCTTTTCGTGGATTTCTTATTTCTCTCCCTTTCTCAAATTCAAAATCAAAGGTGCTTTATTAGCATGAAAGTTTAAAAAACAATGTTGCCAAAGCATTAAAATACAATTAATATATATTAATTATATATTTACAGTATATTATATGCGTGCGTGTGTGTGTGTGTGTGTGTGTAGGTCATTCACTGTCCCTCAGGTTGTGGTATGTTTATATATATTGGGCTGCAAGATATGCACTTTTCTAGGAGTATTTTCAAATTTGAATAGTAATTTAGATAATTGAAATTGGATTACAGAACTAATTTGGCCAAAAGTAAATATTCCTTATTTCCCTGAATGATTCGCATATTAGGAGGAAATGCATCTGTCTCAACCTCACCTGTTGAAGGGTGACCACATGTTCTATTTTTTTTTCGGTTGCCATGGTTTATTGTGTCCTCCTTGTGCCATTGCCAGTTCGAGCTCACTGAGCCTATACTTGGTTATGGTCTGCCTCTGCCTTCTATTTCTGAGAGTTAAGAGATATTCTGCCAATTCATAATCTCTCCTCTTTAGAGATAGATAACATTCTAATCTACTTTGGATACTTTTTTCTTTCCAGTGCTTCAAAAAGGTTTCTTTACATTTTGTTATAATTTGGATGACTCTGATTGCTGTTTGGAAAGCAGTGTTGTCGCGAGACTACCAAGAGTGTTTGAGAGGGGCAGTTAGGCTGGATTTAAAGTGTTCTATTTTGAATGTTAATTATCAGTAGCTATCTGCCTAATTCTGCTCGACAGACATTTGTTGGTGTTTTTCTTGATACGTGTAAAATTTATCTGCAGAATTCTGCAAGTACAGTTTCTGTTTACCCCAACTAGGACAGCTATGATGACTGAGTGGACCCCATACTTCACTACCATATAGCACGATGGGCAGGATAACACTATCAAATATTTTAAGACAGATTTTAATTTGAATTTGGCAATTATAAAAATGTTCTCCTATCCCACCTATTCCACATTGTAGAAGTCTGTAATAGAGTCCTTTGTGCAAAAAGGAGTTGAAAGCTTTTTTGAAATCAGTAAAACATGCAAATATCTTACCATTTTTTGTTTGGTGTACGTGTTTGATTAAACTGTGAAGGTCACTGGTTGGTGGTGCTGTGTTTTGGGAGGAAGCCGGTTAGATTTTTACTCAAGATGGAGTGTTCGTCAAGGAAATCTAGTATTCTTTTATTTAATTGGTTTCACAGGTGCAACGGTAGTTACTTAGGTCACGTTTGTCCCTACTCTTATAAATGGGGGAAATTGGCCCTTTGCCCTAGATGTAAGGAAAATATCCTGTATATTGCACAACTTCAACAATGCACCCTACACCTCTGGGGTGCTGCATTTGAGAATATCATTTTTAATGCTGAATGGACCACAGGCTTTCCTTGGCTGGAGAGATTTAATCTGTGTGGTTAGTTCTTCCCAAGTAATTGGAAAATCCAGGTGGTTTTGGTTGTCTTTAATTGTTTCTTCCAGGCTTTAGTTTTCTTTTATAATATATTGATCTGAATTGATTTGATTTATTGGTATGTTTTTTGTACAGATTTGCAAAATGTGCTCTCCAAATGTCACCATTTTGGATGGGTAATAGTTGTGGTTACTTTGTGTTGTAGTTGTTCCAAGAATTGATTTTGCTTAATGACATTCTAAATATCTTTAAGTTTCATATGGTATAATTTTGTTTTTGTTCCTAATTGTACTTTTATATCTATTTAACATTTCATTGTATCTGAGCTGTAAGGAATGGTTGTTTGGTAGGCGGTGCTTCATTTGATATTTTTCTCAGGTCTTTTCTTATCATCTTGCGTTCTTGATCAAACCTTTTATTAACGTTTTGTCTTTTATCAGGCTTTTGTTTTTGTCAACTTTTAATTGCTGCCATATGAAATTTCATATTGATATCATCAATGGCCTTGTTTACACCATCTCTAGTAGGGACATGTTGATTGTGGTCATATATTGATATGTCATTCATCAGATCAGGTGAGTTTAAGGCTATAATGAATTTGTCTCCATTGTCTGGGGCCCATCTGTAATTTATGCAGTTTGGGCTCCCTTTTCTTGGCTGGACTGCAACGGTGATAAAGTTACACCATTGGTTGGCTGAATGCCATGTGACTGAGTGCTTTCATCACGCCATTGGTTGGCTGGCTGAGTGTTGGAGTTTCCCCATTGGCCCGTTGCTCTTTCAAAATGAGTTGGCGCAAACAGTTTCTATTGCGTCATCAGAGGGTCATTTACAGACAATGTTTCCAACTTAGTGCCTTGGTTGCTGGATTTACCAACTTTTCACACCCCTTTGGTGAGTTTTCTTCACCTAGTGACAAATCTAGCTACTTCTTGGACAAACTTTAGCTACTTTCCATAAAATAGAGTCGCCAGTGTCACGACGCGAGCACGAGGTTGGGCTTTCCCTCTGCAGGCACACCTCTCTATGTGTCTCATTCAATTGACCGCACAGCAGCTGCATAGATGTAAATGAGCTTCTATCTCTCTCTCTGAGTGATCATTGTCCAAGTCAATATTGCTAGATGACATCGTAGTTATAATATACAGGATTTTAGCAGTGCAGAGCGGCAGCTTGGAAATGGCTTTGAAGTGACTGCTGGTTAACATGTAGTCTTAATAAGCTGCATTGCAGTCACTGTTTCATACTTGTTCCATTGTTTGACAACAGAAACAGAAAAACATATAAATGGGAACACCTTTATTGGGAATTTGGCTGTATTAAAATACTGTATATGTGAGCACAGAGAGTACGGAGAGTAGGAGAGAAACAGATAAAGAGAGGCCCAGCCATATACTAGGTCTAGTTCTCACTGATTTGAGCAGAGTTTAAAGAACACGTTTATTTGGTTGTGGTCTGAAAGGGGAGATTGATGAGAGTACAGTCTATAAAAATGACTGATGTGCAGGGAAAGATTTTTTTTCTTCACTCAATCAGGAGCAGAACTCATATATGACACTGTTTGAATAAAAACATGTTTTTCAGCATGTAACTGCTGTATTTTAAGTTGCATGTCAGTGGGTTCTAAAAAGAATTGAACAGAACACAACAGCGAGTTCTAAATAGTATTATGTCAGCGATGTCACAAGAGGTATAAGTGTAGAAGCAGACTTGTGATTGATTTTGGTCATTTCATTATTACCACTGATAGAGAGAAACACCCATTTGAGACAATGGTCATTTGTAGAAGACAGACTTATGTTCTAAATTCAAGATGATTCAAGTCTGAAGATTAATTCTCAGCCTTGGACATACTAAACCAAAAAGATCTGACTGTGAAAAATGTTATGACTCATGGTTCAGCTGTGTGTTTGTCAATAATTTGTTGACTGAATGCCTCACACATTGAATTCACTGATGTCACATATTTTGTCTCCATGTTCACCATCCGTCTCTACAGTCACAATGACAGCACCTGAGGTTCAGGCAGGTCAAACTCTGTTTTGTAGGTCTTCTAATTATTCTGTTCTGAGTTTATTGCTGAAGGCTGGTTTGGTTAAGTGGCCAAGTGCCAGAATCTGACAACAAAAGAGACAGTGCTGTTAAGATCCTTAAGAAGGATGCCGATGTTATCCAGGGCACTGGAAAGAGGTCTTTGAACCCCCTTTGATTATATTCCTGTGCTCAGGTTTCACCTGCTTTATCAGACTATGTACCACAATATGTTGATACCTGTCTGTATAATCTATTTTGTCATTCCTCCTCTTTTCTCTCCAAGTGTCCATGTTAAAAGTCATCAGTGTCCAGAATTCAGACCACACTAATGTGGTGAATTTCTTTGGGTGGTTTGAACATACGGGACAGACCTGTCTTCAAATTTGAGATGCTGGACTGGGGTCTGTATGTGCTGCTCCAAGAACGACACTTCAAGCCTATGTCTCTGAACAACTACGGCTGATGCAAAGCAGGTGTGTAGCGGTGATAATTGTATTATAGAACCAATCATCTTTTGTTCTACGTATCTAATACTCATCAGTGAAGAACACCCTAACCATAAACCTAACCCCAAAAGGCAGCACATGGCAAACTTAATTCAAAACATGTCTTTTCTTCTTTTGTCCCTACAGCTGTTGGTGGCCTTGGACGCCCTGAAGGGTCTTGGTATCTTGAATACCCATATCAAACCAGACAATGTTATGCTTGTTAACAAGCAGGACAAACCCCTCAGGTTCAAATTAATAGACGTTTGCAAAGCCATTCCAGCCTCCAAAGTCCACCCTTGGCTGGAGCTTCAGCAGACCGGGTATAGGTGGGTTCATCCTGCACAGTTAAGTATCTTTTAATCTAGCAGAGCTGGTTTCATTATTCTAAGAAGTCATATTATCCTCTTGGTCCGGCATATTCTGTCTGCAGATGAAGTGCATGGTTGAGGTTCTGGGTCAGCTGGAGGACCACCTGCTTCATGCTGGGAAATATACCCAGTACTTTTTCAGTGAGGAGGCTGACAGTCTAACATGGAACCTGATGCTAGAGGAACCATGTTCTTCTTTGTTTGAGTTTGTTAAATCATTTTATTTGAGCTCTTTTAAAACAGTTCTCATATATATTTTGTGCCCTCAGAAACCAGTAGAATAGACAGCTGGCAAAAAGGTGAAACTACAAGAGCAGGATAGCTTCATTGAGCTCTATGGATGACCTCATTGATGAAGGCACTCTCTACTTTGTTTTACAAGTAAAGACTGAATCAGTACCAGGTATTCACCTGTTTCTGAGAGGTAGGAGCTGGGTCAGCTGACCTGAATCTGTTTCCAAATCCCAATGTCCCACCTGACGGAGCACCTTGACAGCAGAGCCTGGTGGTTGACCATGTGTCTTTTCACACTGGTAGTAGATAACACAATAAGTTTGATGGACTGATGGCTTTATTAATGGATTGACGGATTCACTAATTGATTGTCATACTTCATCCAGTCTCACCACCTCCCAAGCTATGATGAACGTCTGCCCAATGGAAGACTCAGCAGACACGGTAAACACCTCTGCAGCCTCAGCCACTGGGTTCCGTACTGGAGGACTACCCTCTGTCTCCAAAGATGATGCTCCAGCCATCAGATCATTTGATGGAACGAAAGCTACTGTCTCCCATGATGATGGTCCCACCACTGGGTAATCTGATGGAGTTCCATTCACTTCCTCTTATGACGAAGATCCAGGTGCTTGGTCTTCTGATGGAGCTCAAGCCAAAGACTCAAAGATTACTATGAAGATTCACCAGCTCTTGGGACATCTGATGCAGGACTACTTTCTGTCTTATGATGAAGATCCAGCCGTCTGGCCTTCTGACAGAGGACTACCCTCCTGCTCCTTTGAAGATCCAGCTTCCTGGTCTTCTGATAAATAATTAGTTAGTGACTTGAATATTTAGTCATATTTAGTATGTGTAAATGTAGTTGTAATATCAGCAACTGTCTTGGATTTTTATAAACATTTTTTAAAATAAATAAAGTATATAAAAGGTTTAATTTTGAATTCTTTAAGAGATTTTAACAGCAAACATTACTAATGTTCACATTGAAATTTCAGCCACCACCTTAGCTAGTTTCCTTCATCTTCAGCTTGAGGAACAAACAGTTCAAATGAATCTGGATGTTTTTTGCTGCAGCTGACTGTGTGACATTGACTAAAGATGTTATATTTTAAGCTGTCAAACATAACAGAACTTTTGGGAGTGACCCGATAGCTGAGTTTTTAGGATGCGAACTACATGTGTAAAAGCCCAGAGAAGGAAGTCCCAGGTTCAAATCCTGGCCAGCCGGACCATTTACTTCATGTCTCAGAGACACCCCAAAAAATTAAATATAAAAGAATTTTTTATGTTAATGTTATATGTTAATGATATTGATTGATTACAGAAAAAAAATAATGTAAGTGTTTACCTCTTACCACTTCTAGTAATATTAAATCAATACCCAGAGTGAGGCAACCTAATTTAACCCTTAAAGGATAGTTACGTTTCACACTTAATTGGTCACTGTAATGACTTCTCCTGTCCAAGCTAGACAAGCAGTTGCATCAAGTGATCCCGTCTTCATGCAACTGCTTTTAATTTTGTATGTCACTTTTTATTCTTTTCTTTTCTTCTTCATTTTTTTAACCAAATTACAGTGTTTTGAACACCAAACTCCCTAACTCCCTCTAGTGTTTCCTTACCAAGCTGTGGCGGAAAGATACTAATACAAATATGGAAATTTTTACTAAAAAATCTGTTATTCAAATTGGTGATCAGAAATTTTGAAAACTGAGCTACTGTCCATAAAACTGGACAATACACAGCCCTGCCTAAAAAAGATGACAATGCCACCTCTGCTACTGACAGCAACACACAGACTGCACCAGTTTTGACAAAATTATTTCAATGATTTGAAAGATGCTATATATTCACAAAGACATTCTACACAAAGTGGCTTTAATGCAAATTGTATTTATAAAAGTTGACCTTCACTCAGATTTTTGTATTTATATAAATCCACTTTTCACATGTTTAAAAGAAAGGTTATGTGTTCATTTTCATTTGTCAAATCTGCTGTGTGTGACTTTTAAAACTTTTTTCTAAATTTAACATACCCCATTGGTTGAAAAAATACACTTTGTTTCCCTAAGGTTTCAACCAGCACTTTCTCCTTACAAAAAAAAAACGTCATCAAAATGTATTATAGAACCAATCATCTTTTGTTCTACGTATCTAATACTCATCAGTGAAGAACACCCTAACCATAAACCTAACCCCAAAAGGCAGCACATGGCAAACTTAATTCAAAACATGTCTTTTCTTCTTTTGTCCCTACAGCTGTTGGTGGCCTTGGACGCCCTGAAGGGTCTTGGTATCTTGAATACCCATATCAAACCAGACAATGTTATGCTTGTTAACAAGCAGGACAAACCCCTCAGGTTCAAATTAATAGACGTTTGCAAAGCCATTCCAGCCTCCAAAGTCCACCCTTGGCTGGAGCTTCAGCAGACCGGGTATAGGTGGGTTCATCCTGCACAGTTAAGTATCTTTTAATCTAGCAGAGCTGGTTTCATTATTCTAAGAAGTCATATTATCCTCTTGGTCCGGCATATTCTGTCTGCAGATGAAGTGCATGGTTGAGGTTCTGGGTCAGCTGGAGGACCACCTGCTTCATGCTGGGAAATATACCCAGTACTTTTTTCAGTGAGGAGGCTGACAGTCTAACATGGAACCTGATGCTAGAGGAACCATGTTCTTCTTTGTTTGAGTTTGTTAAATCATTTTATTTGAGCTCTTTTAAAACAGTTCTCATATATATTTTGTGCCCTCAGAAACCAGTAGAATAGACAGCTGGCAAAAAGGTGAAACTACAAGAGCAGGATAGCTTCATTGAGCTCTATGGATGACCTCATTGATGAAGGCACTCTCTACTTTGTTTTACAAGTAAAGACTGAATCAGTACCAGGTATTCACCTGTTTCTGAGAGGTAGGAGCTGGGTCAGCTGACCTGAATCTGTTTCCAAATCCCAATGTCCCACCTGACGGAGCACCTTGACAGCAGAGCCTGGTGGTTGACCATGTGTCTTTTCACACTGGTAGTAGATAACACAATAAGTTTGATGGACTGATGGCTTTATTAATGGATTGACGGATTCACTAATTGATTGTCATACTTCATCCAGTCTCACCACCTCCCAAGCTATGATGAACGTCTGCCCAATGGAAGACTCAGCAGACACGGTAAACACCTCTGCAGCCTCAGCCACTGGGTTCCGTACTGGAGGACTACCCTCTGTCTCCAAAGATGATGCTCCAGCCATCAGATCATTTGATGGAACGAAAGCTACTGTCTCCCATGATGATGGTCCCACCACTGGGTAATCTGATGGAGTTCCATTCACTTCCTCTTATGACGAAGATCCAGGTGCTTGGTCTTCTGATGGAGCTCAAGCCAAAGACTCAAAGATTACTATGAAGATTCACCAGCTCTTGGGACATCTGATGCAGGACTACTTTCTGTCTTATGATGAAGATCCAGCCGTCTGGCCTTCTGACAGAGGACTACCCTCCTGCTCCTTTGAAGATCCAGCTTCCTGGTCTTCTGATAAATAATTAGTTAGTGACTTGAATATTTAGTCATATTTAGTATGTGTAAATGTAGTTGTAATATCAGCAACTGTCTTGGATTTTTATAAACATTTTTTAAAATAAATAAAGTATATAAAAGGTTTAATTTTGAATTCTTTAAGAGATTTTAACAGCAAACATTACTAATGTTCACATTGAAATTTCAGCCACCACCTTAGCTAGTTTCCTTCATCTTCAGCTTGAGGAACAAACAGTTCAAATGAATCTGGATGTTTTTTGCTGCAGCTGACTGTGTGACATTGACTAAAGATGTTATATTTTAAGCTGTCAAACATAACAGAACTTTTGGGAGTGACCCGATAGCTGAGTTTTTAGGATGCGAACTACATGTGTAAAAGCCCAGAGAAGGAAGTCCCAGGTTCAAATCCTGGCCAGCCGGACCATTTACTTCATGTCTCAGAGACACCCCAAAAAATTAAATATAAAAGAATTTTTTATGTTAATGTTATATGTTAATGATATTGATTGATTACAGAAAAAAAATAATGTAAGTGTTTACCTCTTACCACTTCTAGTAATATTAAATCAATACCCAGAGTGAGGCAACCTAATTTAACCCTTAAAGGATAGTTACGTTTCACACTTAATTGGTCACTGTAATGACTTCTCCTGTCCAAGCTAGACAAGCAGTTGCATCAAGTGATCCCGTCTTCATGCAACTGCTTTTAATTTTTGTATGTCACTTTTTATTCTTTTCTTTTCTTCTTCATTTTTTTTAACCAAATTACAGTGTTTTGAACACCAAACTCCCTAACTCCCTCTAGTGTTTCCTTACCAAGCTGTGGCGGAAAGATAGTAATACAAATAGGGAATTTTGTACTAAAAACTCTGTTTTTCAACGTGGTGTTCAGTTATTTTGTAAACTGAGCTACTGTCCATAAAACTGGACAATACACAGCCCTGCCTAAAAAAGATGACAATGCCACCTCTGCTACTGACAGCAACACACAGACTGCACCAGTTTTGACAAAATTATTTCAATGATTTGAAAGATGCTATATATTCACAAAGACATTCTACACAAAGTGGCTTTAATGCAAATTGTATTTATAAAAGTTGACCTTCACTCAGATTTTTGTATTTATATAAATCCACTTTTCACATGTTTAAAAGAAAGGTTATGTGTTCATTTTCATTTGTCAAATCTGCTGTGTGTGACTTTTAAAACTTTTTTCTAAATTTAACATACCCCATTGGTTGAAAAAATACACTTTGTTTCCCTAAGGTTTCAACCAGCACTTTCTCCTTACAAAAAAAAACGTCATCAAAATTACTTCCACTATTACTTAAGTAAACGAAAACAAATTACTAGATTATTTTTCTGAAAAATAAAACCTGAAAATAATGAGGCCTACCCATACACACATATTGATTGAGTTATTGATATAATGACTTTTGCTTTTCAGTTGTATCTAAACATTACATAAGAGAGCAGAAGCAGCCCTTCTGTAGAAGAGCTGTCATAGCAGAGGTGAGCTGCTGCAGCAGCAGCAAGAGCAGTATACTGAGGGCTTGCAGGCTGTTTGAACCATGTTATCATTGTCTTTTAAATGCTACTTACATATCTGTTGGCAGGCAAATTATATTTTAACCTCAACACTCCTAGCCCTCCTCCTCTTCCTCCACCTGCTTCTCCTCGCCATCAGCACGCCTCAGACAATTACTGTGCTAAGGATTGAAGCCTGTTCAATATTTCATGGAGTTCCATGAAATGAAATGAAGACAAGAGAGGTTCCCTCTCTGTCTCTCTCCTGTGCTTCAAGTTCAAAAAGGCTTAACCTCCCCGCTATTGAGAATGTTAATGATTATATACATATATACACATATACATATATACATGTATACATATAAATATACATATATATACACACATACATATACACACATATATATATATATATATATATACACATACACACACACACACATACATATATGTATATAAATATATGGATAGATAGATAGACATACAATTATATATATGACCTTGTGTATGTTTGTGAGGTTGTAACTGGTTGTACAGATTTTCACCAAGGAATGAGGGAGGAAATAAAAGAAAATAAAGATAGAATTTAAATCTTTATTCTCTTGGCTGGAAGCAACTAACTACATGATACCCAATCCGAGCTTCCTTTCCTCATTAGCGCTTCACAAATGCACCTACTCAAACAGCGCTCATGATGCCACACACACACGTGCAGTCACTACACACAGACAGCAACTAAAGCAGAGGGGAAGAGAAAAAAGGAAAAGATAATCATTAACATTCTCAACAGCAGGAGGTTTAACCTTTATGAACTTGCAGGAGAGAAAGAGAGGGGGCCGTTTGTGCCTTTTAATGGGCTTCTATTTGGTGAAACAAGTAGAGAGTAATTAATTAAACAAAACTCTGAGTTATTTCTATTGTTTTTTAAGCTTTTTACATTTCCAGAAGCTTGACAGAACAGTCACCGACTTTCTGTATGTGTAGAAACATTGAAAGCTTCTTTTGAACCTGTGTGGGTCAAGCAAGTTGTTTTTAACATGTCTGGGGGGGTGATACAAAATTTTTACATAGATTTGTCTGTGGTATACGGTATCACCGACAGTGTAGAAATATTATTGTATTGGGACTGGCCAGTCCTGACAGGCATGTAAATGCTGCCGGGGATGGTGCATTTACATGCCTGGGGATATTTATATATATATATATATATATATATATATATATATACTAACACAGATATATATACACACATACCTATATATATAAGTACATATATATATTTATACATACATACATACATACACATATATATTTTTATATACATACATACATATACACACATATACATATATATACATATATATGTATATACACACATATACACATATACACATATACATATATACATATATATATACATATATACATATATAAACATATACATATATACATATGTATATACACATATACACATACATATATACATACTTACATATATACATACATATATATATATATACATACATATACATACACATACACATATATATACACACACATACATATATATACACATACACATACACATATATACACACATACATATATGTATATACAAACATATATACACACATACATATGTGTGTATATATGTATTTATATATACATATATATACACACACATCTATATATATATATATACACATATATATACACATCTATATACACATATATATATACACATACATATAAACATATATATACACATATATTTTTACATACATATATAAACACTCACATACACATACACATACATATATATATAATGTGCCACATATAAAAAGAAAAATATGTTTTAAAACTGAAAATAAAATCTGGAAATGAAAAACAAATGGACACAGATTTGCACACACGATGAAGTGATTTACATCCCTCCCCCTTTTAAGTTATAAGTGAAGTGCTGGGTCTTTTCAGGAAATGTCATGAATAGCAAGGAATGAATGAAGTAAATATCTACAGCATCTCCATTGAACCTCACAGATTTGAGCAGGCCAGTTTACTGTCTCTAAAGCAGAGGCCCTTGTCTTATCTCCTCCCTCAGTCCGTGAGCCTTCTCTCCCTCCACACCTTTTTCTTTTATCTATCTGTGACACCACCCTGTTTGCAGGTCACCCCATATGTCTGAGCTTCTCATGCCTCATGAACAGCTTATGAGTGAGAAGAGGCTTCAGTCATTGAAAGTTCAAAAGCAGCCCACTCTCTGTCAAGTGGAAATCCACCGGAGGGATAATCCTTGTCTTTTCCATGCTGGCTGAAAGAGAGAGAGAGAGGAGAAGACTTACAGAACAGAGAGGAGAGAGGGAGTACTTAGCCACCTGCCCGACAGGAAGACAATAAACAACAAGGCAGCTCACAGCCAGGCAAATTCAATAAAAGGAGACAAATAGACTGAGGTGGATACAACATTGTTCTAGGTGTCACAGACTGACAAAATGCCAAGCAGCTTCATAGTGGAATTTATTCCATCAAAGTTACCTCTGTGTTTGGTGTTTACAGAAGATAAGATGCTCTTTTTAAGTGGTGGACAACCTGAGGTCTTTCTGAGTTGCATACCCCGACAAATATGCCAATTTTCAAATATCAGGCACCATTTCACATGACTGTAATATAAATCACCAAAATGTCTGACCTGAAAAAACTTTCCAAAACACAATTCAAGGAGTTCAACAAAAATATTGCATTAACCTTTCAGGAATTACAGCCATTTTTATACATAGTCCCTCATTTTCAGAGGCAAAAAAGTAATTGGACAATCCAACATAATTATAGATATAAGGATAATTTTTAATACTTGGATGAAAATCCTTTGAAGTCAACAACTGCCTGAAGTCTGAAGTTTCCTCCCTTGAGATGCTTTGCCAGGCCTTTACTGCATTCACAATCAGTTGCTGCTTGTTTGTGGTTCTCTCTGCCTTCCGTTTTGTCTTCAGAAAGTAAAAATCATGCTCATGCTCAGTTGGGCTTAGGTCAGGTGACCGACTTGGCCATTGAAGAATATTCCGTTTTTTTGCCTTGAGAAGCTCTTTGGTTGCCCTCGCATTTAGTACTGTGAAGCACTGTCTTTTCAGGATTTTGCGGAATCTGAGCAGACAGTATTGAACTATAAACGTGAGAATTCATCCTGCTACTTCTATCAGCCATCACATCATCAATAAATACCAGACACCCAGTTCCACTGGCAGCCATACATGCCCATGCCATAACACTGCTTCCAGCATGATTGACATATACTGTGGTATGCTTTGGTTCATGAGCCGTTTCTTTCCTTCTCCAGGCTCTTCTCTTCCCATCATTCTGGTACAAGTTAATCTTGGTTTCATCTGTCCAAAGAATGTTGTTCCAGAACTTGGCAGGCTTGTTTAGATGTTTTCTGGCAAAGCTTAATTGGCCTTGTGTAACCAGTGATTTGCATCTTGTGGTAAACCATCTATATTTACATTCATGAAGGCTTCTCATGATTCTAGACTTTGACAATGATAGGCCTGCCTCATCGAGAGTGTGCTTGACCTGGTTAGATGTTGTAGAGGGGTTTTTCTTCACCAAAGAATACTTGGAAGGTCCATGTATACGCTCAAGTACAGTAAGTAGAGAAATTACTACCATGAATTGACAGACGAAAAAGAAAAAATGTGTAGTGATAATATGCTTAATAATCTAAGGAAATTGATGTGTTTGTCACAAAAAACAGAGGAACCCAAAAGCAAGGCAGTAGGCAGGGCACATGTCACTCCGCTGCTCATTGACCTACACTGGCTACCCATAGCTGCCCGAATCCAATTGAAGTCATGAATGCTTGCCTACAGAGTGACTTCTGGGTCTGCACCAATCTACTTAACTCAATAAATTTTATGTCCATAACTGTCTTTAAAAGTCTTATTTAATTATGAAAGGTCTTAATTTTGAGATGATGCAGACCCACAAGATTGGTCATATTTGTCCACATTGATTTAATATTATGTATTTAAGTATAAAATCAGTTGGTCCAGGTTTTTCATCATTTCATTGTACTGTCTGTTTGGCTTGGTTCTCCATAGGCCAACACCTACTCTCAGGAAATAAACAAATCATTTATCATTTAAAATGATTTATGATGCCATGCTAAACAAAGGGGGTCTTCAGAGAATAAGTCTTATTATCTCTGATTGGTATTTGCTAGAATCTGGACAGTATTATCCGCGCCAGGTGGACAGAGCCACATTGGCTAATATGTGACACTTATCAACTGAGAAGATGGGGTGAGCAGACTTTTTAAATTGGGGACAAGAAGTTTTATGAACTCTTAAGATTGACCAGAGGTTGTCCAAATATGAGAAGAGAGAGAAAGAGAGAGAGAGAGAGAGAGAGAGAGAGACAAAGAGGGTGGCCGTGTAGTTACGTGTATTTTGTCATGATGCAACTGTGTAGAATGATATGTTGGCAGTTTCATCTGTGAAAACTCTCTGCATGTGTGAGAGCGAGTTGGGTTGTTTGGATGTAATTTTTGTGCAGTTTAAACCTGGACTATGTCTCTGTTTATATGAAGTTTATGTTTTAGGATAGTTGAGACAATTAACCATTCAGCAGGTGGGGATTGTAATAGAAAAGTGTTCTAGATTGATAGATAAATAAATGTGCGACATGAGCATTTTAGGCATTTACTCTGGTGACTCAGTTCAGGAAAGGTGACATATAGTCCCAATAATTTGTTGGGAGTAAAATAAAAGTGAAACTGAAATAAGTCATTTATGTTTTATGGGTTATTATTATTAGTTATTTGCATTAATGTTGGGTAATAACATTGTTTTGCATATTGCTTTATCATTTTACACATTTCTATTGTCTTGGAGAGGATATATATACACTATTAAATCACGTTTGGCCGCCAATTCCTCTGTATTTGAATGAACTAATGCCAGTTAGTTTTCAAAATTACTTTACTCATCTTCTGTACATATTTGTTTTTCTTGCATCACCCAGCAATCAGTGTAGACATATCATACTGCATTCACAACAGAATTAAAGCAATTAGTTCTGTTAAATCACAGAACCATTCATCTTCTCTACCCCAGCTAAAACCGGAACACACATGGAAAAGTCTCTGTTGCTGCTATGCTTATGCTGAAAACTGGGTGTAACTGATGATGACATCCAACTCTATGAAAGACATAATGGATATACATGTGAAAAATTCCTCTTGTATGAAAAGATAAATAAGGACATCTTTCATCCAAAGGGGGATGTACACAGGCTTTCATCGGAGCTCAAGCAAAAAACTGAATTCCTTACCAGTTTTAATGACATCACTGTTGCACAGGCTAAACAAATTGTGGACCTTAACTCTTCCGTCATCCATAGAAACGATGTTCCAGACACTACAGTCAAACCAGTCCCATACATTGGTGTGTGGTGGTCTGACTCCAGCCGAGGCATTCTGTGTTCTTGTGTCTCTGGAGGCAATAGTTCCCTGGCTTCCCTCCATTTGGCATGGCAAACCACGTTCAGGCATCAACATGGCATGAGACACTGCCCTATTCAATTCCCTTGTCTGCTGACCACTGTACCAAGTGCAAGTGTTTTTCCCATCTACCTGCCTCAGAGCTGCAGCTGAGCAACTGGTTTACTGTCCTGGATGAACTTGGCAGCTCCATCTCTTCATCTCTGGAGATCTCATCTGACCATCCACTGGGGACGTTACTGCAGGCAGGCTGGTTATCCAGTACATCTTCACCCTGTTCAAGGCGCTCCTGCTGCTCAGCTACTTTCTCCTTCCACCTTGATCAGGTGACTCCATTGTCAGAGCTGTTAAGGTGAGATCTGCAAAGGTTTGGGATGTAACAGAAGTAATTGACTATTTTTAAAGGTAATTCCCATGCAGAAGCCCTTATTATCCATGCCAGTACAAACAATATTCCTCTTCAGAAGTTAGAGCTACTGAAGCAGGTATTTTTGTAATTTGTTTAATGCTGTTAAAAAGGCCAATAGGCATGTTTTAATCTCTGGTCCACTCCCCACAATCAACCGAGGTATGAGCCGTTTTTCCCAAGTTTCTGAGTTTAAACAGCTGGTTATCAACTACATGTCGAAGCCATAACCTGAACTTTGTGGACAATCTTAATCTATCGTGGACCCACTGTGACTTTTTTAAAAGAGTCGGTTTCCACATATGTTAATTTAAACGATTTTATCTGACCATTTGCCCATCATGTTTTCTACCTTACTCCCTCCCCATCTCCCTCCCCCTCTGCCAAAGGAACTATACCACCAGGTCTATACCCCCTCACACAAGCAGTCAGTCCCCAGATGCCTTTCTCCTGCTCCTCCATTTACCCCCTGGGGTTCAGAAGACAGAAGAGGTCAAAGTTTTTGCACTTCATTTGCACAATTGTCATCAACTAGGTTGCCCCTTACAAAGTTAAAAAAGCTAAAATCTAAACTCAGCCCTGGTTTAACTCCATAACTCATGCAGTTAGGCAGGAATGCCGGAGATCAGAGCATAAACGGAAAAAAGACAAACTCCAAGTGTCTTACCAGCATCTGAGATACTGTCTGGCTAAATACTAACAGTGTGTCAAAGCAGATAGTACCAGATATTTTTTCTGATATCATGTTAAAATACACCCATAGCCTTAAAGTTTTACTTAATAAAATAAATACAGTACTCAACACTGCAATCACAAATTGTCACAAAGCAAAACTGGATACCTGTGAATATTTCCTAAGATTCTTTATTAGCAAAATTTACTCTATACGATCTCAGATCTCATCGCCCTCATACGATCCGTCAGAGTTAAGCTGATACTCCTCACTCCTCATCAAATTTAAACCAGTTTCTCTCTCTACTTTGACAATATTATCTTACATATGAAACCTAGTACATGTCCTGTCTACTTAAAGAAGTGGTGGATACTGTTGGGCCTAGTATTTTATCAATAATTAAAAGCTCCCTAGTCAATGGCTATCCCTCATCTTCCTTTAAATTTACTGTCATTCACCCTTTAATCAAAAAACCTAACTTAGATCTGTCTGTTCCTGATAATTACTGACCGATCTGAAAGATTTATCTAAGATTCTTGAAAAAGTTGTTTTATCTCAACTCATCTCCTTGTTGGACAAATTCAGCATACAGGACAAATTTCAGTCAGGTTTTGGGATGCACAATAGCACAGTCTCGTTTTTAGACTCAGGAAATTACACTATTCTATTTCTTTTAGCTCTCTCAGCTGCCTTTGACACAGTCAATCACCCCATCCTCTTCGACCACCTTAAGAATGTGGTCTGCATTCAAGGACAGGGCCTTCAGTGGTTTGCCTCCTACCTCCAAGACAAATCAGCCTCTGTTAGCATTGATAATGTTTCCTCTTCCTGTTCACCCATCTCCTGTGGAGTACCACAAGGCTCCATATTAGGCCCTATTTCATTTTCCTTATATATGCTCCCTTTGGGATCTATTTTCAGAAAATATTACAACAACCAGCTTTACCTCCTGCTGAAACCTTGTGATCCATGGAGTGTTAACTCCCTTCTAAAATTGCATTGAGGATGTAAAATCCTGGATGGCAAAATGCTTCCTTTAGCTAAACCAGAATAAAGCTAGGTCCTAATCTTCAGCCCGACAGACAACTCCGCAATCAATGCCCTCGGGCCTCTGTCATTGACTGTAAATTGATTAAAAAATCAATTGTCAGCACTATCCTTCCATTCTTCCATCTTAGATCATTTGAAAAATTAAAGTAATTCCTGTCTGTTAAAGATTTGGAGACTATAGTTCATGCTTATTTCCTCTCGCCTCAACAACTGCAATTCTCTCTATGTAGGAACGAGTCTGAAAACATTATCTCGCATGCGGCCAGTTCAAAATGCAGGATTGGGACTCCTCACTGGTACCAAGAAGAGAGACCACGTGTCCCCTGTACTGGCCTCTCTTTACTGGTTACTAGTGAAGTACAGATCTACAGATTATTTTATTTGTTTTTAAAGCACTGCATGAACTGGAACCAGGTTACATCTCTGAATTGCTCATCCCCAGTCCACCTCCAGACCCTTCAGATCTGATGACCAATCATGTCTCTCCATTCCACTCACCCAGTTAAAATCCAAAGGTGAACAAGTATTTTCTGTTGCTGGCCCTAAATTGTGGAACAGTTGACCTCTCAATATTTGATCCTCCCCTTCCATTGATATCTTTAAAACCTGTCTAAAGACTCATCTTTTTTTTGTAGCCTTTACTAGTCATCATGAAGACATGACTAACCACACTCTGGCTTTTTTTGTTTGCATTTTGTTTGTTCTCTGTGCAATGCTGTTGTGCCATTATTTTATCCAGATATTCTATGCTTTAATTAATTTACTTATGTCCTCTTATTTATATCTTTGTTTTTAATGGATAATTTCTGTGTTTTTATTTGATCATTCCTGTGTTTTTATTTTTTTGTGATCATCAATCAAATAGTCCCATAATTTTATCTTTCTGTAAAGCATTTTGGTCAGTGTTTGTTGTTTTGAAATGCTCTCTATAATTAAATTGACTTGAATTGATTAAGGAGTTTGAGCAAATTCTAATTAAAAACTACCAAAATTTGTTATGTAAAATTTTGTTTTAAACATGTGAAGGTTTCTTGTTTCATGTAATGCCTAACAGTGGAAGATACTTCATTACATTAGACATTTTGATTATTAAATTTTGACCATTTTAATACGATTGTGCATCTGTTTGTTATATGGAGCTACATATCAATATTGGAAAAACAAAATCTATATTAATGTCACAACTGATTTAAAAACATATTGTCCAGCTGTAATGTGTGTTTTTTCTGCTGTTCTGGGGACTAAATTTCCCTTCTTGAGGTCTTATTAAAGTCTTATAAAGAATTAAATTTGATTTCAAAAAGAGAGCAGATACCCTATGTGTACATGCTGCCTCTTAGCCACATAATTTCTCAGTTTGATGTCTCTGATCATTGGTATGCTGCTGACACACAGCTGTATCTCTCTTTTACGACTATCCAAAACTCTGTTAGTGGAACGAAAAGAATGAATGTCTAAAAATTGTTTACAATTACCTATAAAAAAATAGAAAATGGTTTTATTGGCCCAGATACTGTTATGCACAATGGCTGAAATGTAACTGTCCCTCTTTCAAACAATTATAAACCTCAGGGTGACAAATCTTGGGATTATTGTTGATTCCAAAATAAATTTTGAGTCTAATGTCTGCAAGGCTACTTCACCTGTTTCAGACAATCAAGTAGCATGTGGAGTTTCAGAAGTGAGCATGGATAGGTACAAATGTAGTTTCAGATGCTCAAGGCAAAAAAACAATTTTTAAGTTTTTGTCTTGAAATCAAGGAACATTGACACAAACTATCAACAGTCAAAGAATATTGGTGTCACCTTTAAAAATGTCATCTTTTTTTTTCATGGACTTCTCTTTGGCTCCTTCACTTATAGAAAGACACATACAAGCACTTGCATGTCCTCCATCTGCCTGTGTGTGCTTATGTTTGTGTGTGTGCATGTGCGTGTGTTCCCTCAATTTCACAGCCAGGGCCCAGTCCCACAGGAGTGCTGCTTCATCAAGTCTGGTAGTGGGTAGCAAAGGGCATCATCATTAGATTAGTCTCTGATCACTCTCCCTAAGTAATTATCCTCCTGCAAGCTCCTGCAGTACGCAGACTTAATTGATTTAATGGAGTGTGTTCTCTCTCTCCACGTATCTGTCTCACTTCTTTTTTTCCCTGGGTTTCAAGAGCATATTTCCTCCCATCATAGTTTAGGATTCAATTTCAGAGTCGATTAAGTTATAGGGCCCTGCACTCAAAAATGGATTCCAGGATGAATGCTTTTGTCTTTTGTATTTTTTTCTCACACTAACTCGGCCACATACCATCGCCTTTTTAATTTTTGGTTGTGTATATCAGCACACATTATTATGTCAAGGACAGACAAACAATAAAAACAAGAAAATACATTTTTTTGTCAGAGCTCAAAGGCCAAACAATAGCAAGGACACATATATAAATGTTTAGAATAAAACATTGGTAAGACATACCTCACTAATTTTCAGTGCTCCATATGTTTTGTTTGGAGTTGTACTGGTTGACTCTCCCCTGTCTGGACCCCAGCAGGAGGTTGTAGCCATTGTTACACTTCTTGCAAGAAAGATTATTCTTTTAAACTGTAAATGATCTTCCGCTCCCACTTTTAGACACTGGAATAGAAATGTATTCACTTCGTTGTGTTTGGAGAAAATCAGCCTCTCACTAAGATGTAAACCTCATTTCTTTCCCAAGATCAGGGACCCTTATAAAGATTGACAAGATCAAATTTTGAATTATTTTTTTTTAATTTATGTATTTGATTTGATAATGATTTTTATTAATATTCTTACTTTTATTTGTTGCTTATTTATTTTATATAATTACACATTTAAAATATATTGGTGTGTTTGTATGCGTATGCTGTTTTAAAGGTGAAAGGTGGTTACCGAAATATTGATTTGATTTAGCTTTGTTCTGTTTACTGCACATAATTGATAAATAAAAACGATTCATGGCTGACACAGTATGACTTTTGCAGTGTTTGCAGCCTTACTCTCAGTACTGAACACTGTCACTTTTTTCCCAAGGATATTTAATTTGTTTTCAGAGTATGTAAAGAAGTCTTTCATTTTTTTCTGAACCATTAATTTGTGATGGCTGGATATTTTTGCTATTGTTTAGCAGCTCCTCTACATTTTAAGATGAGGTGATGACATGAAGCAGTCACTTCAGGATACTGAGGGAGAATACCATGTGCATGTTTATTTATCAAATATTATCATTTGCCAGAATGGACATGACAGTAATGAAACCTGATTACCGTAATCAGACCCTTTACCAAATCTAGAACCTTACCAAATCTGACCAGTGACAACATGTATAGCCGCACGTTGTCATTCAACCACTGGCTGTTGAGCAAGCAGCAAACATTGTGGGCTACACAGACAATTGGATGACCTTCTGGGGAAGACTTATTAGGAGAGATGGCATTCATCCCACTTTGGATGGTGCAGGTCTCATCTCTAGAAATCTGTCAGAGTTTATAAGAAAGCCAAAGCCTTGACATCCCAGAGTTGAGATAAGCTTCTCGGGAGTTTCTTTAGAGCTATCACCCTCCCAAAACTCCCCAATCCCCACAGAGACGGTCTGCACCCCAACCACCTAAATTAAATAAATCAAAACTGAACAAAAGAAGAGTAATTCATAAAAACCTGATAAAACAATAATACAAGTACTATAACATAACTAAAACAGGAAATTAAATCTATAATGCCAGAACTTCCTATTGTTCATCATTAATAGAAGAAAATAAAAACAACCCCAGGTTTCTTTTCAGCACTGTAGCCAGGCTGACTGAGAATTGAGCTTTATTGAGACATATATTCCTTTACCTCTCAGTAGTAACTTCTTAACAAATTAAATTGTAACTATTAGTGAAAAAATTCATCACCTCCTTCCCACAACTGGAACAGATGTATTGACCACTACAGTGGCCTTAGAATAAGTTGTAATGCCTGATTTATTTTCTAGTCTGCTTCTCTCCTATAGATATCCCTGAGCTCACTTGAACAGTTTCTTCATCTAAACAATCAAACCTGTCTTTTAGACCCTATTCCCAATAGGCTGTTCAAGGATGATTTACCTTTAAATAACACTTCCATATTAGATCTGATCATTTTATCTTTATTAAAAAGCACGTACCACAGGCTTTTAAGGTTGCAGTGATTAAACCTCTAATCAAAAAGCTTATTGTTGATCCAGACATTTTAGCCAAGTATAGACCTATATCCAACCTCCCCTTTATTTCTAAAATCCTCAGAAAAGCTGTTGCAAACCAATTATGCGATTATTTGCACAGGAATAGTATGTTTGAAGATTTTCAATCAGGATTTAGAGTACATCACTAAACACAAGATTTTATTAAAGAAACTTGAACATGTCATTGGGATTAAAAGGAACCACACTAGGCTGGTTTAAGTAATTTATTGCATAGATTCCAATTTTTTCACGTTAACAATGACTCTTCCATGCACACAAAGTTAGCCATGGAGTTCCACAGGGTTCTGTGCTGGGACCAATACTTTTCACCCTATATATGCTTACTTTACGTATTAATCAGGAAACACCACATAACCTGGAGACCTGGGCCAACAGAGCATTTTCTATAGCTACCCCTGCCTCTGGAACTTTCTCCCCAAACACACCTGAGACTGCAGCGATCTGTCAAATGACTACTCAAAACTCACCTTTTCAGAACTGCTTTTAGGGTGTGATTAATGTCCTGCATCATATGTTTTATTGAATAGTTTTCTTTGATCATTTTTTAATGTATGTAAAGCATCTTTGAGTACCCTGTAAAGCGCTCTTGTAAGAGTTGCTGGTTCAGCACAGGCAGGGAGGACCCAAATGCAGAAACAAAGGCAGGCTGGATGATGCAGTGAAGTATCTTTAATAATAGAAATCAGGCTTACAGACAGATGGGTAAACAAGCAAGCTGGTGACCTGACAGGCAGGCAAGTCCAGGCAACAGATTGCTGGTAGCAGATTCATAGGGGGGAAAAAAACACAGGAACAAATACAAGAACTAAACAGATGATATGACAAAGAACAGAGGAAGGGTACCAGTATATATAGTCAAGGTAGATTATTGAATGAGGTGCAGATGGGAGGACTCGAGAAATTACAGAGCTGATGATCAGTGGAAACAGGTGTGTGAATGGGTGGGGCAGACAGGTGAATGGGAGATGAGGGGAAAAACATGGCTATGGATGAATGACAAGGAGGTGGAGATAGGAGCTGAGGCAGTGGATTGTGACAATCCACTAACTAATCAGGTAGTCAAATTTCAGGCATGTCTTAGAGACAAAACAATTTGTAATTTTTTACTTTTAAATTCAAACAAAGCTAAACACCTCAGAAAAACATTATCTATTCATGCACTGTAGTTACTTTGGATGGAATTACCTCTGCCTCTAGTTGTAGTGTAAGGAACCTTGGAGTCATTTTTAACAGCCTAAGCTGCCTGATGTGCATGTGTAGGCTTAATGTTTGACTGCCAGTAGCTCTGTAATGAATTGTCATTTTATCCAGTTTTAAGCCACATCTTTACACTACACTTTTAGATTCTAGTTGTTTTACTTTTATGTTTTATCAAGGTACTAAAAGATTTTAGTCATTGGATTTCTGATCTTAAATTATAAGCTATTTTAACTTGGCTGTCAACTAGATGTAGTCAACTGGATTGCTCGACTGCTGCTAGCTTAGCTAGGTTTGTTTTTTAGCCTAGTGGTTAGGCTAGCTGGTTGCTTTTACTGAACTTTTAAGCAATTTTAACTGTGGATTTTATTCCTCTATCCCCAGTTGAGGGGCTTGAGGTTCATGTTTAAATGGACTTTACTCACCCCCACTAGACGTGGGTTTCACTTGAGAGACTGGACTACTACAAAGAACAATGAGGGAACCAAGCAATTGTGTCTTCCTCCACAGCTTATAGACTGCTTTCAAGGTTTTGCTAACCCTTTCCTGGAGAAACTGAGGACATATTTCCAAGTATGGTCACCTCCTTGTTTAGATAGAGGGTGAGTTAGCTTCAATCACATGGCTCATCATGGCCCCCTCAAGCAGCAGACTAACCTTGGCTCCCAGGTAGCCTCGCTGGAATGTCCCCAGTTCACAAGTCTACCGGTTGTTACAGACAACATATCTCCTGGCTGTTCTACCTGTGCTTCAGTAGTCAACAGCAAGAAAAAAGTCTTTCTGTAAGTCTATACAAAGCAGATGGTGTGCAACCTTAGAGAAAGGGAACAAAGTAATTGACTTTTAATTTTATCTAGTTTATAGCTTTTAACTCATTCTGACGTGCACTACGGCAAGACCCGATCCAGACCTCTCTGTCTCTTACTATTACATCCAGCTTTAACAGTTTGGGTCTTGCTACTGTGTGCTCTGACTCCCACACACAGTCTCCATAAAACTTTAGCCATCCTAGGCCTGACTCTGCCCCAGTTGACAATTCTACTTATTCTGCAAGCTCTTTAAAGATGGCACTCCTCAAGGACAGATCCCTTACTAATTAAACTTCCATTGTTAATGATATTATAAGATATCATAGGCTTGATTGTATTCTCCTTACTGAGACTTGGCTTGATAAAACTGGTAGCAAAGAACTGATTGAAGCTTCACCACCTAATTTTTATTATCACAATGTACCAAGCCTAACGAGAAGGGTGGTGGTGTTGCCTCTATTTTTTCAGATATTTTATCATGTAAAAACATCTCATTTGGTTCTTATCCTACTTTTGAAAACATAGCTCTGGTCATCAGATCTTTATATCTCAGTCTAGTGTTCACAGTATACCACCCTGCAAAACTTAAAAAAGACTTTACATCTGGATAACGTGAGCTTTTATCTAAAATTGTTGCGCATAACTCAATCCTTCTTTCTGATGATTTCGACAGTCGTATAGATGACATCAGACCATTTTGCCATCCAGTGTACTGACGTGTTATCAACTTTTGAGCTCATACTGCATTCTCGTAATCAGGATCGCATTCTTTACCTAATTATTTCTAAAAGCCGTGATATAACTCCAAAGTGCACTCTAGACGTTGGGATTTCAGATCACTTTCGTATTTTTATTTTCAATGTTTAAATGTTTAAAATTATAGCGAGATATACTAATAATAATATAGTAATTCTGTTAGGTGTACGTGGTCCCATTCTGATTTTAATTTCCCTTCTCTTGTCTTTGAGTGACAAATTGGATGATAAGTTTAACTTATTTAATATCTCGAAATTATGGATGAGGTTGCATCTGTAAAATCTAAGTTAATTTCTGGTAATAAAAAAAAAAAAAGCAACTTGGAGAAATGTGGAAAGAGTGAGGGCAACAAAAAGAACCTGCCACAAATCTAAGGACAAGTGGCATAAGAACAAATTGCAGGTTGATTATAATATTTACAAGGACCTGCTTAGTAAATATAACAAGCATTACTGACAACATTACTTTTCTCAATTGATAACTCTAAGTTCCTGTTTAGTACAACTGAAAAACTGGTGAATCCTTTTAGACCATTACCTGGTGAGCCCCACTTTTTAGAGAAATTTAATGAATTTGCCTCATACTTGAAATATAAAATTTCTAATATTAGGAATAATAGTGTGCCTTCCTCTGCTGGTGGGTGTGACTTCATTTGTTCCACAAGCTCATCTCATTGCCATGTTTCCAACACTCTGTCGAAGTTCCTATTCAACACAGTGAACTACAAGAATGTAACTGCTGGTGCAGCAGTTACGTTCTGCAACATGCACTCTTGACCCAGTGCCTACTAGACAGAGAGGGATGCAGTTGGATGAAGTCAGCATTCCATACGGAGTCCCTCAAAGGTCAATTCTTGGTCCACTGTTGTTTAGTTTGTATATATTCCCACTTGGTTCCATCATTTAGCAATACAATATTTCATATCACTCCTATAATGATAACATACAACACTGCCTTTTATCTTCTCAGAAATGTATCTAAAGTTAGATGCTTCCTGTCTCATTTAGATTCTAAAAAAGCCTGTTCATGTATTTATTTCTAGTAGACTAGAAAAAGTAGACTGACAAAGCAGGTGTTAAATAATTCTCCAGCTCATTGAGAATGCAACAGAAAGAGAATTAACTAAAACCAAAAGGTTTGAACACATCAGTCCTGTTTTAACTTCTTATCACCGACTCCTAGTAAAACCAAGAAGTGATTTTAAAATAATTCTTGTTGTTTTTAAATCTATGAATGGATTAGCTCCTCCCTATGTTATTGACAGGCTCACTGGGTACACACCGGATAGATTCTTTAGATCATCAGGCAAAGGTCTCCTCACTACACCTAGAATAAATTCTAAAGCTTATGGTGCCTTCAGTTACATGGTCTAACTTTCTGGAATTCTCTACCATATGAACTAAGGTCTGCTAAAACAGTATCTTCTTTTAAAACCCTACTAAAGTAGAGAACAAAAACCTGCACATTGTCAAACTTGCAATGATTCAAGATTCATGAATCATTGCAAGTTAGACAGTTCTCTACTTCGGATCCATTTATCCCCTTCCTACGCACCTGTCCCATGAAATAGATGTGCAAAGTGTTCTTCTGTTCTAAAAGCAAACTAAGAACATCTTTTGTAAAAACTTTAAGTTAGATTTAAAGAATGTTGTTAACATCTGTCTGTATTATTCGGATGTCCCAATAACTCTGTGAAAATCCTCCTGTTGATCAAAAATGCTGGAGCACAAGTACTGACAGGAACATCAAAAAGGGATCATATTTCTCCTGTGTTAGCTTCTCTGGGTTGGCTCCCTGTAAAATCCATAATAGAATTAGAAATCCTCCTCTTTATGCACAAAGCCCTTAATGTTCAAGCTCCATCATATCTTAAAGACCTCATAGTACCCTATACTCCCAGTAGAACACTTTGCTCTCAAAATGCAGGCTTACTTGTGGTTCCTAGAGTTTCCAAGAGTGGAATGGGAGACAGAGCCTTCAGCTTTCAGGCTACTCTTCTCTAGAACCAGCTCCCACTTAGGGTTTGGGAGGCAGTCAACCTCTCTACATTTAAGATTAGCCTTAAAACTTTCCTCTTGATAAAGCCTATAATTAGTCCTGGCTCAGGTGATACCTGAATCATCTTAGTTATGCTGGTATAGCCGAGGCTGCTGGGGGAACTTATATTATTATTATTGATTGGTGCTTCTATCATTGCTGCTGTTATTATTAATAACATTATTAAACATTGATGAATCACTATTATTATTACCATTATAACAACCAGTCTGATGGTGCTTGAATACAACAGTATATACAGCTGTTCCTGGTCTCTCTCTCTTCTTGCTCCCCTCTCCCCCCTCTTTCTCCTCTCTTCTCCATTTCTCTCCCCTCAACTGATTCGATCAAGGCAGACAGATGCCCACTCTGTATGGTTATGCCGGAGGTGACTTCCTGTTAAAAACTGAGTTTTTCCTCTCCACTGTTGCCAAGTGCTTGGTCATGGTGGGAACTGTTGGCTTTCTTTCTATAATATTGTAAAGTCTTGGCCATACTCTACAAAGTGCCTTGAGATAATGTATGTTATGATTTGGCACCATATAAATAAAACTGAATTAAACTGAATTTATTTCTTAAACGAAAACAGAAAATGCATGCTTATACATTAACTGTTAACTGTTATTTATTAAAATCAGAAATGATTAAAAAGGTCAAATGTTATTTCAGCTGTTTTTTTACACTGGCTAAGAGGGGGTCTGAAACCACCTCAGTGTCTAAGTAATGATTTAGATGTTAGATGTGAAGACTGTATATGTCCCTTTTAAAACTACCATCAATGAAACTCAACACTTCCTGCAGATGTGTTTCACATTAAAAGCATTGTAGGAGCTCTAAGGGCCATAAACCCTCACATTCCTGTTATGCTGTTACTTTGGAACATCTGCATGAAGTACTGACTTTTGTGGACAGTAACTTTGAGGTACTCAAAGTTGAGTATAAACAATTAGAAAATTAAGACAGTATTTCTGTTTAAAAAAAAATAAACTGAGTGCAGTAGAGTGGTGACTAATGGCATTATGGAAAATACTCTATATAGTCATTTAAACATTTCAGACAGGTTAAGCAGAGAGAATTTCATGGGGGTTTTCTTGTCAGCTGGACCACAACAGCAAGGCAAGCCTTACAAACGCAAATGTCTGTGACTGACTGAGTGATGACGTTACACCGTCGGTAAGCCGAATTCCATGTCTGAATGATGAAGTTACACCATTGGTTGGCTGGCCTATTGTTGGAGTTTTCCCCTTTTGCCATTGCTCTTTCAAAAAGAATAGTTTGTAGTACATCATAAGGGGGCGTTTACAGGTAGTATTTTCAACTTAGCGCCTTTATCACAAGATTTATCGACTTTTTAGACCCCTCTAATGACGTTTCCTCACAGAGGTACTTAGCTACAAATCTAGTGACATATTGGACAAACCTTAGAAGAGAGACAGTATTGCCCCACGAGCACAAGATCAGGCTTTCCCTATGCAGCCGCACCTCTCTATGTGTCTCATTCAATTGACCACACGGCAGCTGACATAGATGTGAATGATCTTCTAACTTTCTCTCTGACTGATATTTTTTACAAATAAATCTAAATGAAATCACAGCCCAGCCATTGTCTTTAACTTATATGTATGGTGATTTTGTCAGATGACGTCCCAGTTATAAAATCAGGATTTTAGCAGAGCAGCAGCCAGGAAATGGCTTGGAAGTGACTGCTGGTTAACATGTCGTCTTAATGGTCCGTGTTTCAGTCACTATTCCATACTTGTTCTGTTGTCTGACAACAGAAACAAAAACATGTAAATGAGAACAGCTTTATTGTGAGTTTGGCTGTATCAAATTACTGTATACTGTATGTGAGCACACAGAGTGGGAGAGAAGCAAGCAGATAAAGGGCTGAACCTTGGCAGAATGCAAATATGATGCAATGACATCATTAATATGCTAGCTTAATACATCATGTAGTGACATTTAGTGACTTTTTGAGCAGGCTTTAGCTACTTTCCATTGGAAGTAGATGTTCACAGTGGTTCCACAACAGTTTTCAACTACGTCCTCAATTTCGCTCATTGATCGTATGAGGTCCAGCTATATAGTAGGTTTGGACCTAGTCTTGTTGTGTTATGTTTCCTACCAATGTACTGCTTCACACTCCAGTACAGTAGGTGGCAGTAATGCATCTTTAAGCTCGTTTGCCACTTGCCAAATGGAAGAACAACATCTGGCTGAGTGCAAGTGGAATGGGACCACAGGAAACAACTTCTTCTGATCAGCTACTGTGTGTTTACCTCTTATATTACTTTTATGATAAAATCTTTGAAATGTCAGTGGCATGTTAAAACATTTTGTTACAGTAGCACATGCAATGAAGAGTCATACAGTCTCAATTAGGTCAGTTATCCAACAATAACTAGCTAAAGTTTACTAACATTAGCCTGCACAAGTCACTGGTCATTCCAGACAAGCTGCAGCCTGAACTCAACTTTTCATGTGTAAGAAGCCTTTGGGCCATTGAAGGGCCCTTGTTACTGGGATATTCCAGTTGCTACAGCAAAGTAGCTAATCTCCACTCGAGACTAAACACTGTCCAAGTTATTAGAGCATGACTGTTTATTAGGGCCATTGTAGGTAAAAAAAAAAAAAGAAGAAGAAAAAACAGAAATTTAAAGAGACATTGCTGTGAATTGGGCCTATTCAGAAGAAAACAAAATACTGATTTCAATGAGGTGATAGCTTGATAGTGTTCATCAGGAACTACAATGCAATGGACAGATGCAAGGATATCACTTGTTACATCTCTGGTGTGGTGAGGTGGATCCAACCTTCAAATGTGGTTTATGGCAATGTCTATTCAAAGTCAAGATGACTGGTTAATATTAGCAAAAGTAAAATGAGTATTTCCTTGTTGCTAAATCCTATTGCAAAGGATAATTTGAAAATCTTTTTTTTTACCGTAAATGTATGACTTTAGTCTCAGAGGTTTTTCTCAGAATGTTCCCTCCCCTGGCTCTGTAAAAAAAAATAAAAAAATTGTATTTTATTTTTTTTTTTAACCTACAATAGTTGGTTAAAAAATACGCCATCATATTAGAGTGATGTTACAGAGTGATGCTTATTGTGTGCATTAATCAAACAGCCAAAAATTTAATTCTGGCCTTTTTGCAAGTAACTTAAGCCATTATCGTCAAATTGCTAGGGCTAATACAATTTGCAGCCTGAGAAATTTGTCATTTACAGTGGAAAACAAAAAAATTAGTTTTTGTTTGTGTATTGATTAAACAAACATGATACAGTTTATTAATCAGTGAGCTTAAGAGGTGTTGGTAGGTGTGTCTTTGAACAGAGAGAGACTAGCTGTTTCCCCCTACTTCCAGTATTTGTGCTAAGCTAGGCTAATCATATATCGACTCCTGCTATTTGCATGAGATTGGCGATAAAACTATTCCCAAATTGTTAAACCATTGCTCTAACTGTTAACAATTAAGTAAAACTTCGAAAAATACAGTATTTTCTATATTGTATTAAACAAGAAATAAAGACAGTGTTCCATTTGACTTCAGTACTTTTGGTTTTGGTTTATTAATTATAAAATGTCCAAGAATATTAACTTGAATTTATGACATTAGTGATTGACAGAGTGGAGATGTGCAAACTCAATAAATCAAGGTCAATCTGATTGGCCTCTAGATCTACATATATATGCATTCTGTCTAACTCTCTGCTCTCATCATTCATCTATCCTTTTTTCCCTTTGCCTGGTCTTTTAATGATTTAATGATGACGTGGTCTCATTTTATCTTGACTATTTCAATAGGCTTGGCAGGCTTCCTGTAGGAGTGTTTTAAACCTACAGTATAAGCGGATAAAGTAAATCTAACATTTACCTACAGTGACTTTTGGATTGGCCTCGTAGTGTGTAAAGTCATGCGCTTAATCTCTAAGCCTGCTGTCAGATGATGATTCTACTGCTATGTGATTATCTTTGGCATATTGATTTGGCTTGTTTAAAGATCAACTCTGACATGAGCAGCAGAAGCAGATGCTGGGCTAAGTGGTATCAGTAGCCATGAATATCATATGGCTAGGGGCTAATGCGCAACCTTATTGCTGCTTAATGAACTGCTAAGAGACAATCAGTGCCATTTGCCCACCTCTCTGCAGCCAGGATGAATTATAAGCACGCTTCTGCCAGCCAGTTTGCACTCAGCACTGCAAAGTAACCCTCACTTTTTTCTGCACAGAGGGTCAGAGTGCTTCTAGGGAAACTGTTGTCCCTGCAGAGCAGCAGCAGTGACTTTACCAGCTGATGTAATTAAATGTACAGCATAAGCAAAAACAAGCATGAACACCGGCATGCCTTTTGCACTTGCTTAGCTAGATGAGATAATGAGGCCACAGTGCAATTACCGAAATCAAAGAGGCAGGTTTGGGCATATTCAGCCCTGCGTGGAGCATGCTTCCTGACATGGCATACTAATTGACTGGAGCACCAGAACACACAGAGACAAAAGCAGCCAGAGGGAGCAGATTGAGGCAAGCCCTGAAGGGCTGGACACATAAAGACAGGTGGCAGTAACCTCCACGTCAATCCTTTTATGACTAAGGACAAAATGGGTGCTGGCAGGCAGTGCTTAATTTGAAAATTAATGGGCCCTGGGATTTTATCTACCACTTAAAACACTTTGCAGCCCCAGTGCGGTTGCATCCATTCTGCCCTCTCCCATGCCTGGGTTTTATGACTCCTCAGATGGCCGAGGATGTGGAGACCTTGCAAACGCTGCAGTAAATGCATGGCTAATTTGATTAAATACTGCTGCGTCCTTGTTGCTGGTCAGACAGAGAGATGCCCAGGCACATACTGGATGACCCATGCAAGCAAAATGGTAGCCTCCAATTTGTCACATAATTCCCCATGTCAGATTTAAGGAACAATCTGTGATCCAAATGTAAACAAAATGTTAAATGTGCTGTTGGTTATTTTTTCTCATAAGTAAATTTAAAGTGTTTTCTTCAGATACAGTTGCTTTGTGGCTGTATGAAACAATTTTCCATGGTCAGAGATTTTTTTTTCTCTCTGGCATGACTAATAGTGAATAGCCACTCACGGTACAGTGGGTGGACAAAATAACAGAAACACCTGTAAAATGAAATGCACTACAATATATGGGAAATACTGTAAATACTGCCCCAGTGAAATCTAAAATGTTACACATTTAAGTGTGGAAGTTAAATGCTTAAGTTTTATGGTAGGTCGAAGCTTTTTTATTTTTTATTGACAGACAGAATGTTGATACTGGAACGCTCTGTAAATCTCTGGATTACATTCAGCGATGCCATTTTTAAAGATTTCTATAATATTTCTCTGCATGGCAATTACAGTATATTAAAATTAGGTACCGGTCAAAAAGAAAAGTTTGGTGATATTTTATATTTTTCTTCATGTCAACAAATCCTATGTGCAGACCCAAACCAACAATGAATGTATCCTACTAACAAGCTCTGTGTGTCTATCAAAGCATGATATATCTTATTCCACTGTGCCATAGAGCTCCATTGTTTTTCAAAAACTATTAGAAACGCATCAGTGAGTCACACTGTTGCACTATAGTTTATTTTTATTCAGTCCCACATACAATGTCCTGCTGCCCCAAATACTCACTACAGGATTAATACACACCTGAAAATAGTCCCCAATAAATGCACTATTTCCTCCTGTTTGAGCTATGTTTCCTAAAAAATAGAGTGACCAGCTGTTTTGGGAAATTACTGAACCTTTTTAAAAAAAAATGAAACTATACATTTGTGGTCTGTTTTTAAAGAATAATGTTTTCAATTGGAACCAGTGGACTTGGGACTGAGACAGGGTAGGCAAGTCAGAAAGTATTGAGAGATGGACTAAAACATTGTTTTTGGTATTTTAATGGGATTTGTTGACAAGAAAAATATAACACCAGACTTATCCTTTAATGTTGGATTGAGGATATGAACTCTTGTCTCTTGCATTAAAGTTGGATGTACCACATTGCATTCCACCACCCTGACCGCCACAGCCTTACTTTCTACTTTGCTATAAAAAGGGTATGACACTTTTTGCATGGGCTATAAACTATGTGCACAGCAGACCAAAACCTGTTACAGCATTGACTGGGAAGAGGTCAAAGGTCGTCAACTAGAGACCAGTAGATAGCCCCAGAAAAATCAAGGAGGACACTGACATCCTAAAACAGAGACAGGGGTGCTCAAAAAGCCAGCAAGTGGACCTTTGACCTTAGATTATTTTGTTGTACATGTTAACGTTTTTCTAATTAAATGGTTCTGAAGTTGTCCTTAATAGTTTTTTCCATCAAGTTTCCTTCAATTAGTGTTGGGAAGGCTCATTGCTCTGTGTGTGGCATTATTTCATCACAATTTTTGAGACTTTTCCTCTCACCACACCAAATAATTTCGAATTTTAACTTCAGGTTTCAATTCATGTAAAATCACTTAGGATAATTTGTCAGATCTCTTTGTACCTTTTGAAAGTTTTCTAATGATCCCCTGAAAATATATTTTTTAAGGGACTGTCAGATCTGATTATGGTTAAGCTCTCTCAAAATACAAAAGGAAACCTCATTTTTATCACCTGCATCACAAACCACCAATGCCTCTGAGGCAGGATCATGTCCAGGTGGTAGATAATCCAGTAAGTGTCCTCTCTGTGGTATGAGCCATCCTTTCAGCCCAAACTACAGCCATTCCCTTCTACACAATCAATGATTGATAAAGCAAGATACCTGTGTTTCTGTGTTTTTTCAGTATCTATTGGCTGGCCATCATCTATTTAATAAACTACAGTACATCAGTTAAGGTAATTTAGCATCTGCAGTTTTGGCCTGCTCTGCTGTTGCTTTTTCTGTTTATGAAACACTTTGCTTAGATTGTGTTGCTACACTGCGTTGTATTATGTCTATTTTCAGACTTACAAAATGAAATTTCTCTGAGACATTTGAGTAAAATTTTGTGGCAATTTTACAGTGTGCATTCAGATTAAGCTCAGTGTAACTGGTATAAAGTATAAAGCACACAGTAAAGGCAAGCTGACAGTGGAAATGGAAAATTATGTAGTGTTTGCCCCTTTCAGAAAACGTATTATTTTTCTTGGAACATACAGCAGGGACTACAAGTTGGAGTCTCCCAAAATACTTATATTTTTACCTCAGATTAGCACAAAATGGAAATGTTCAAAGCCCTTTTTATGTCAGGTCAAAAGGATTTTTGAATAAATCGCAGTTGAAGGCACAAATACAGAGCTTTAAAGGTGGAGTCAGCGATTCTAATCCAGTGCACTTTTCGTCAAATTCAGTGAATATCTCCTCATGGTCCGCTAGCTGTCAGTTCTGTGTGTGTGTGCTGAAAAAAAATCTGGTGTTCCTACATAGCCCTGGCTCTGTAAATGGGAAACAATAAGAGTGGTTCGGACCGAGCCACACAACACTATTCCAGCCAATAAGCAAACAGGGGGCATTTGTGCTTGTGCATGGGACAAGAGAAAGAAGAGGGGATGGGGGAAAGGGAGCTATGGGAGTGAGAGACGGTAAATATGTCACATGCTAACAGATACTGTCAATTTAAGGATTACCAGGGGAAGGAGAAGTAGAAGTCTCCCCTTCTGTTGTGGCCCGACCATTTGGAGTTTTGAATGGGATGGACTGAGACTGCAAGAGAGACCGGCGGGGAAGTTAAGGCGAGTGCATGGAAGGAATGTCTACCAGTGGTGGTGTGACAGCGGTGTATAAAGCACAACATAATCGTATTGTCAAGAGAGAGAGATGGAAGAGGAATGGCCAAAGAGTAGAAGGTAAAATGAGCAGCAACTAAAAAACAAGTGATATGATCAGACATGGGTGAAGAGCTGCGTTAACGCTGGTGAGGCTTTCCAGCTGTGGAGACTGCACAGTTGTACTGGGAAAGAAATTCAGCCCTGAACCCCGCTGGGACCGGCCCACATCCCGAATGACCGGCAGACAGAGAGAGCTGGTAAAGAGACTGATGGGGCCGGTAAAAACTTAAAAAACGTTACGGATGTTTTGACGGTCCACCAGCTCACTGATACTGTGTGTGATATTAGCTACAGTAACAGGAGAGTTGTGACTATTGCTGTCTGCAGCTCGTGTGGTGGCTCTGGGAAACTGTCTTGTTCTCTCTGCATGTTAGCAGCAGCAACCGTTTGCTGTCTCATTGTTCGCTCTATGTCATGGTACATGTCTGTAAACCTGGGTTTTATAGCCACGACCACCTAAAAACACAAGTTTGCTGGCGCAGCAGAGTTATTTGGTTGGATGCATAATTTGAAATGCTATGCCAGGTAACGTTACCTTCCTTGTTAACAAAGCTACAAACCAACGGTCCTCTCTTCTGTCACTGTAGTTTTGTAAAAACAATCTAAACTAACTTGCTAGTTTTTACTCTGTTGTGTTTTGGATGCTGTATTTGTGTCCATGTCATTTGTTGCTGCTGTTTGTTTCGCTTCAGCTATGAGGAAGAGTATACACTCCCACACCGTTAAAGATACTCTGGATTCCACCATTGTGTTGTTGCCTTGGCAATGTGCAAGGCAGAAGCACTGAAAGAAGGGGCGTATTTTTTTTGCTTTTGCATCATATATTAACAGTCTTTCTCCAGAATTGCTTACTCCACGTTTACCAGAACATTCAGCTGCAGCAGTGTGGTAGATTCTTCTAACCTTTGTCTTCATGCTGCAGACAGAATTTATTTAAAAAAGTGAACAGACAGAATGTTTATTCACCAAACTTGACACATCAAAGAACTGCAAGCATGACAACTGAAAATTGGTGGTGGGCGAATGTTCTCTTGTTGGTTTTCATTTTTCCCTTCCCTCCAGCTTAACGTGTCATCTTTGGATGGTTTTATTATGAGTGGGTGACATGCAGAGATGAGTAATATTGGATAGTAAAAGCTTTTTTCAAATTTTTGATCCCGCTTTCTGGGTCAATCAAGCCAATCAGTTTCTGACATGAGTGCACCCCCTCGTGAGATGATTAGTTGCTTGTGAAACGGTGGATAATCAAAGCTAATATTCTGCAATTTGACCTCAGAATGGGGTTCTATATTACAGAGGTTAATTTGTGAAGTTGATCTTTCCACAAATAAATAATGTGCCTGCTCTAATACACCCTGGTGTGTCTGACTCTACCTGTTTTATGACTATTCTTCACTTCTGTCTTTTTTGTGCCTTCAAGCTATTATTCTACTCCTCATACTTTTCCTCTTTCTTCCCAGCTTTAACCAGCACTTTTTTTCTCCCAAGCTCTTTCCTCTCTTTTCCCACATCATCATCTTTTTTATCTTTTCCCTGAAAAAGTAATGGAATTTGAAAATTGCCTTTTCCAGGCCTTGAGAGGTTTTTTAAAACTGTCGTGCAATTCTAGAGAAGACAGTCAATTACTCCTTAATCATAGATGTACAAGGCCAAAGTAGTTCATTGTCTTGTCAGGATTGACGTCACTGGGCCAATATCTACTGAAAGACTTTGAGGTCAATCAAAATCATTATATTTAATATTTTTTGGAAAATCCAATACAACCTGTGAATGCCTGAAATCTTGGACACACAGACATCAGTAGACACTTTATATCTTCCCTACTGATGCTCTCCCAGAGCTTCACTTCAGCCACCTTCAGCCCTTGCTTGTGGGGTCTCTCTGCCTTTAAGTCTGGTCTTCAGCAACTGGAATGCTGCTCAGTCAGATTGAGATTAGGCAACCCTGTCTAGTAATGACATTTCTATACAACTAAAATGCAACGGCAAATATATTTTCTAGGAAATGTAATCTCTGGATGGATTATATTCAGAGATAATGTATTTTTTTGAATGAATGAAGAACAAATACACTGTTAACAGCAGGGTCATCGCCAGAAGGTGGTTGGGGTGGATAGCAGACATACAAAGTGCACGACTGTCACACCAGAGAACTAGGTTCACATCCAGAGTCCCATCTGTGGTTTAGGCAAGAAAAGCAGTTTGGTTAAGGTGAGTGAAAGATGGTGGTTTTGGTTAACACATTGTGTCTGAAGTCACTGTGACCTTTTTCTGTATTAAACCAGACCACAATCTTTCCCTATCCTTAACCAAGTGCTGCGACCAGTGGCATGGTGTGACTTTTCACTAGGTGGGGCTAGTGATACCTCTATGTATTTTGGCCGTGAGCATGCAAAGTACAATGTATCAGAGAGCCTGCTGCTGGTTACTAAAATTTTAAAAAAGCATCTTTTGGTGGCTACTTAGCAACTGCTTTCACTTTACAATTTCACCACAGTACCACAGCGATCTGTGAATGTTTTGGCTGCCTTCAGGGGTAAATGTTATTTAAAAAAGTTGTTGAATGTAGACTACAAACACACACTGCAGTATATAGACCTAACAGCGATAATGGCAGGAGGAGGGAAGGAGAACATAGAACAATACAGGTTCCACATAAAGATGTGTAATAATAATGAGACTAATAATAAAACTTATAATTATAATAATAGGGCTAATAATAAGACTAGTAATAATAAAAAACAGACTAATTATGATAATGATAATGATAATACTGATAATTGAAGCAGTGCATGTTGAACAGGATCATAGGGGCAGTAGGTGGTTTGCAGTTACAGATCCAGAATCTGCAGGAACAGCTTAGTTAATAACATTTCTGTTGCCCTCAGACAGCTCTCTTGTCTTTGCCATTGTGAAAAAGAAACTGGAAATAATCAGACTCAGACTAGTAATAGCATCATTCAGTGGTTAATTCAGGTCATGTGAGCACTGAAAATAAGTAAAGGTGAGTCTTACTTTGTTTGAAGAACTAATTCAAATTCATCAAAAGGGTGCCAATAATTATGTCAAGCGTACATTTTATGTCTGTATTTTGTTTTGGTTGTTGTTGTTCAGTAATCTTAGACATTTTATCGAAATATTTTGATTATACGAAATTGGTTAATTTGCATTTATTTCTGGAGATCTTCTAAATTCTGTACTTAAAATTCATGGGTGCCAATAATTTCAACCAGGATTGTACTTTAACGAACTCCTCCAAGAGAATTGATCAGATCGACCTCAAATTTGGTCAGAGCAATCTAAAGACATTCGCAATCTTAAATTTTGAAGCTTTTTAGATTTCATTGAACGGCATGTCTGTGTTACATCCACCTCAAAAGTGGTCAGATAATCTTTACAACCTTGATCATGCATTATTGTGAAGATTGTGACTTTTCATTGATGGCCACACCACCAACCACTGCGTGGCCACCAACCAATTTCAACATTTCTTCAATATTTTTTCAATATTTATATTTATGTGACAGGAAGTTGTTGTTGAGGTGCTGAGGATGCTCAAAAACTTGGTACCGTCAGAAGTAGCGGAAATTGATATCTAACACGGGTCTGAAGATTGGGTGTAGCAAAATGGCTTGAAAGCGTCAACTACAAAAATTTAACGAAGTAGCCCTTGTGGTATCTATCTCCTACATGTACGAAATTCGCTAGCCACATGTAAAATCCCAAGACTTACAAAAAAGCCTCGTGGAGCCATACCCTAAAACCAACAGGAAGTTAGCCATTTTGAATTTACTGTACAATTTTGTCACAGTTTTTGCCTTTTACAGGTGTTGTACTTTAACAAAACCCTCCTAGAGAATTGATCAGATGGACTTCAAATTTGGTCAGTGCAATCTTAAGAAGTTTGCTTTGCTAAATTGCAATGTCTGTGAGTTTTCATTTCATGGTATGTCCTTGGAGGCATGATTGGAGGCAAATTTTGATGTTTCACCACTAAACAAGAATTTGTTGTAACTCAAATATACACTTTACAATCTGCCCCAAAATATGTATATATAAGAAATAAATTTCGATGTTTTGCCACGAAACAGGAAGTTTTTGTTGATGGGGTAGGGATGCGCGAAAACTCACGAAACCTGATACATAGCGCCCCTATAAAATTTCAACGAAGTAGCTCTGATGGTACGTTTCACCTACATGTACGAATTTCTGTTACCACATGTAACATCCCAAGACTTACAATAAAGCCGCTTGGGGCCATACCCTAAACCCAATAGGAAGTTAGCCTTTTTAAATTTACTGTGAAATTTTGGCCCAGTTTTTGCCATTTACAGTAATTGTACTTTAAAAAACTCCTCTTAGAAAAATTGATCAGATGGACTTCGAATTTGGTCAGTGCAAAGCTTTTGAGTTTTTGTTGAACGGGGTGTCCGTTGCAGCATGGCGAATTGTGATGTCTCTCCATGAAACAGGAAGTTGCTATAACTCAAATATGCATTGTCCAAACTGCCCCAAACTTCACATTTGATAACACACCTGCCCTGAGGATATCTACGTGCCAATACTCAGTTATAGTCACAGTGCCACAGGGAATTACAGTTTCTATACTATACAGTTTTCAATACTTTGATGTACTGCTCCTAGCAAGTTGACCAGATCCACCTCAAATGTGGTAAGAGAAGACCCTGATGAGGCTTTATGTTGCGGATTTCGATGTTTCACCATGGAAGAGGAAGTTGCCACTCAAATATATGTTGTTGAATCTGCCCTAAACTTCACATTTGATAAGAGCCTGAAGACATCTACATGCCAATATTCAGCAATAGTCATAGCAACACCCACTGGCAACATGAAATGATGTGTGTTATACATTCATGTACTCCTCCTAGCAGGTTGACCAGATCCATTTCACATTAGATCAGAAAAGCCTTAAGACCTTGATTATGCTATATTGTGAAGCTTGTCATGTCTAAGGTCAAAAGACAGGGGCTAAAGCCCCTTTTAGGGTGTATATTTTGCACGTCCCTGCCTTAATGCATGATACAAATATGCAGCTGCTGGACTCAATAGTTATGTTTAACTCATTGGTTATGTAGCCAACGATCATGCGCAAATTCAGAGCCATGTCATATGACCTGCATTAATACCCAACAGGCTCAAGTTGTGAGGGCCCATTCAAGGCTGCTTGCAGCTTCAATTTTTGTTGTTGTTCAGTAACTTTGAACATTTTTAAAAATATTTTGATAATACAAAATTGGTTAATTTGCATTTATTTCCGAAGATAACCTAAATTAAACTTTTAGCTTCTGAAGTATTTTTTTCAGACAGCTCTGATGGAGTTCAGGATTTATCAGGAAGATTTACTACAAACAAGTTCACTGTATGAACCTGGACTGCATGTGTTAACAGCTGACCTTTTGGATGTGTTGATACCACTCGATAGCAAAATTCCAAATGTAGCGCTTCCCTTAATCACGTCCAGAAGGCTGTTTAATATTCAAGTCCTCCAGCTGAATGGATTTCCTGAGCATTGAATCAATAATATTTTCAGCAAATTTTTCATCTATATTAGCCATTGTTGCTACTAGCTGGTCTGAGATCTAGAAATAGGTGGGCACGTCTGGTTGGCGGGCACGTCTCAGACGCCTTTGCAGTGTTGCCAGGTTGGTTCACAAACATCATTATTAGCCAGAAAATAATAAGAATAGTGAAAAAAATAAAAAAACGTCTACACATCCGTGTCCAACATAATCTATCCTAAAGCCACCCAAATGAGCATAAAATCGTCCAGTCTGGCAACATGTCTGTGGCATAAAATTTTCCGCCCCAGATCCAGTTATTTTCAGCGTGCTGTGTCAACCAATCAGGGGCCACCAGAAGAAACTGAACATATTACACGCATACTGCCATTGGGCAGAAAAAAGTACGCCCTTCAGCACACAATTAAAATTGTAGGCAGTGCTTTTTTTATTTTCATTAAAACAGCTGAAATTTATACACACACAACAATAACAAAAATTAATTTTCATTAAAATATGTAATTCAGTGCCCTTAATGTACTGCATGACCCTGGCTGTGAGTGCCTAAACATAACCATAAAAAAATGTAATAATGCTGTAGTCACTACAACTGGATATTTGCTGCAAGATCAGATAATTTGGTGGAAAAAAAACATGTCTGTGAATATTTTATATATAGTCAGTATTTGGCAAACACTTGCCAAAAACATAAATTCACAATATATCCTCCTTACGTTAACAGAAAACTTAATTCAATCACAATTACGTTTCCGTCAAAATGTATTTGGTGGACTTGGCCTGTCAAAGATATTCCACCTCTTCACCCTGAAAAGTTTTATGTTTAGGCTCATTGTGCTGCTGAATGATGAAAATTAGTTTTGATGCATTTGGCTGAATCTGAGCACACAGAATGCCTCCTGAGTACCTCTGCATTCATCCTGTTGCTTCTGTCAGAAGTGAAATCCTCAATAAATGCCAGCGTACCAGTTCGACTGGCAACTATACATGCCCAAGCCATTACAGAACCACCATGTTTGACAGATGAAATGGTGGCATTGAGTCATGAGCTGTTCCTTTTTCTCCACACTTTCCTCTTTCTATCATTTTGATAGAGTTTGAGTTTTGTTTCATCAGTCCATAGAACTTTGTTCCAGAACTGTACCGGTTTCTCTCTGTATGTTTTTGTGAACTGCAGCCTTCCCTTTTTTGGTTTTTAAGGTTTACCAGTGGTCATATGATGAATCGTCTGAGATCATGGTCATGAGTTCTTCCCTTGATCACTGACAAGCAATGTAGTATACATGTATATAAATGCCTTTTGAATGCTAGATCACTTTGTAATAAGTCTTTCATACTAAATGAATTGGTTGTCTCGAGAGATAAATTGTATCAAATTCCGGTGGTTCTGAATAACTGACTTTTAAAAATATTTGACTTCCCAAAAGGCAGTGACCACAATAACCGAATTTTATCACAAACACTTACAAAGCACCTCAATTACCTTTCCTCATCTCTTGTACCAATATCGTAAATAAGTCTGTCTGAATTGGAAATGTCACACAATCTGAAATCATGCAAGGGACTTAGTCTCCTCTACCTTAATATAAGGAGCCTCCAGCCCAAATTAGATTTTGTGAGCACTATAATAAATTAATCTGCCCCAGACAATCTGGTCATTACAGAAACATAGCTTCCAAATAAGGCTTTAAATGCAGACACAGCCACTGATGGTTACAATCCTCCCAGATATGATGAGGAATGCAAGTTGATGGCGTTGTTCGAAGTTTAACATGTTGAATCTAATATCATAATCACCCTTTAAAACACCATGTGTATTTTGCATGCAAGTTTAGAATGTGAACCCGAGAACATGACCTTCCGGTTGTCAGTGGTAGCTAGGGCCCTGAATATAAACCTCTAAGAGAAATATATCAAACTTTCATAGTTTGTGTTTAACCTTTTATAAGAATATTTTATTTTGATTATGATTACATTTTTTTTCTCAGACTGAATGGGGACTGTTTTAGTCTTTTTTTTTTGACTCAGTCAAAGACTCGGCTCCCCTCCGTCTTGACTCAGACTCGGAGCAGCTCAGACTTGGACTTCTCTTGGGCTCAGCTTAAGTGGTCTTGACTACAGCCCTACTGTTCACCAGAACAGATCTCAGGCCTGTTTAACTCTAGTTAACCCTTAAATACTGAACTTGGGAAGACAGCCTCCCACTATTTTGAACCTTATAAATTAAAAGAAATACAGAGGATTTTAAAACTTGAGTGTATCATCCCACTGACTGATTTTAAACTTTTCACTTCAAATTTATTTAATAATGTCTGTGATTGTATCTGATGCTTCATGTGCTTATATTATGCCTGGCTATATTCTTTGTATCTATATGTGCTTTCGTGTGACTGGTTATGTTGTTATTGTCCACTTGTTTTGTCTGACTATGTTTGTTTTTCTTTCTATCTGTTGCACTCAGGTCTCTCTTGCAAAATAGATTTTGATCTCAATAAGATTGCCTGATTAAATAAAGGTGATGTATTGTATGTAGATGGATACATCGCTTCATTTGTCATTAGACAAAAAAGTTGTATCTACTTGTCTAAATTCAGGTTAGGATGTAACAGTACTGAGGTTGGTAAAAACCCCAAAATTCAGAGACAGGGGACAGTTTCCTCAATAGTAACTATGGCCCTGGACTACATTTCATCATATTATGACACTGAGTACTTTTAAACCTGACATATTGATCATTACTTGCATTAAAAGTAATATAATTTGTAAAACATTGTAAGTTGGAGAAAGAGTTGTCATAAAAATCTTAACTCTTTAAATGTGTCACAGCAATGTCATGAATCTGGAGAGGAATCAACATCTAATACAACTCAGAGATTGGTCTGGTGTTTTTTCTCAAACCGCTGTCTTTGGTTTTGTACTAGTTGCCTGTTCTTTGGATTGTAAGATTTGCTCATGTATAAGTTTCAAACATTGAAAAAATATCTTTTCTTCAGAAAAGCTCACTAGAATTTTGATGGCTAAGATTCAATCTACAATATATTGTTTTTTCATAAAGCAATGCTCGCTTGTTTGCATTGAGGACCAACAAAAGTAAAAGCAAAGGAGTAAAAAGTGCAAAAAAAAAAGTCGCACAGCAGACATCCATTACCCACACCAATTCTGGAACAGGTGGCTATAGAAAATAATAAATAAACGATCTGTTTATTTGTTCCTGTCATGTCTCCTTCTGCCAATTAGGTTACTTTTTCCCCTTTAGTTTTTACCTTGTGAACTATTTCCTGATTTATTTTGATGTCATTAACTCTCCCTCTCATTTCGCACTTCCTGCCCTCCTGTGTTTCCCACCTTTGTGATTGTCTTCCACGCCCAAAAGTGTTGCTCCTGTGTCCAATTGTCTCCCCCTGTCCCAGTGTATTTAGTTTCTGTGTTCCCTTCTGTCAGTGCCGGTTCGTGTTTGTTCCACATGTTAAGCGTTCCAGCTCTCTCCTTGTTTTTGTGTTCCTGCTTTTTGTTAGTTTGCCATTAGTTTGCTAAGTTCGGTACTGTGGCTGAATGGCTGACCCCCACAAGTATGAAGCAGCTCTGATGCTTCGTAGGGTTTGCCAACCTTAACAGACGTTTCATAAGAGATTCCAGTACAATAGCTGCTCCATTGCATGACCTAATATCCTCTCATGTCAAGCTTCAGTGGTCCCTACAGGCAGAGCAATCCTTCCATGAGCTAAAGACAAGCTTCTCCTCCACTCCATCCTCATTCATCCTTACCCTCATCTCCAGTTTGTGGTGATGGTGGATGCTTTGGACTAGGGCAATGGAGCTTTCCTGTCTCAACGCTCCCCACAGAATAATGAACTGCATCCCTGTGCCTACCTGTCCAGGAAATAATCTTTTGCAGAAAAAAATTACAATGTGGGGAACAGGGAGCTGTTGGCTGTCAAGGTGGCGCTGAAGGAGTGGAGGCATTGGTTGGATTGAGCAGAGCAGCCATTCCTGGTGTGGACCGACCACACAAATTTGGCGTACATCTGGACTGCTAAGAGACTAAATCCCAGACAAGCAAAGATGGCCCTCTCTCTCAACAGATTTAACTTTACTCTGTCCTACATCCAGGCTTTAAAAACATTAAACCTGACGCTCTGTCCCACCAAATTGACTCTGACTCTCCCGGCAAACTCCCCTCTAACATTTTGCCTTCCTCCTTTGTGGTGGGGGTGGTTATGTGGGGCATAGAAGAGAGTTAGACAGACTAATGATAATGCTCCTGTTTCCGGTTCTTTGTCCCTGCCCCTCTCCGCTCTCAGGTGATCCAATGGGCTCACGCCTCCCTCTCCGCCTGCTATTCTGGGATAAAGCGTACCATCTTTGTCATTAAGCAACACTTTTGATGGCCATCCATGGAGACATAGGTCAGAATAATGTGGCAGCCTGCCAGTTGTGCGCACGGAACGAAACCTCTCGACACCATTATTCTGGTTTCCTGTGTTTGGCAATTCCCCATCTCTCTGGACTTCGTCACTGGTCTACCACCATCTGAAGGTAACATCACTAACCTCACGGTGGTGGATTGCATCTCTAAAATGGTGCATTTCATTCCTCTGTCTAAACTGCCCCTCAGCCAAAGAAACAGCGGAGGTCATGCTCTCCCATGTTTTCCGTTTGTAAGGATTTCCTAGAGATGTGGTGTCAGACCGGGGGCACCTATTCATCTCTCAATTCAGAAAGATATTGTGCTCTCTGCTTGGGGCCACGGTTAGCCTCTCCTCCTGGATACCATTCTCAATCAAACAGACAAACAGAATGAATCGGTAGCTGGAAACCTATCTTCACTGCCTCGCCTCCCACAATCCCTCATCCTGAGACACCTCATTTAGGCTGAGCGCACCAGACATCAACTTGCAATGCTTCTGGTCTCTCTCTCTCAGTGCACTTAAGGCTACCAGCCACCCCCTTGTTTCCTGATTTGGAGGCCGAAGTTGGAGTCCCCTCAGCCCAAGCCCTCATCCCTGCCGTTGCTGCTGCATTTGGAGTCACACTTGCCAACAGCTCCTCAAAACCACAGCCCGGTACAAGAGGCTGGCAGATCAGAGACGATCTCTTGCTCCTTCGATTGGCTGCCAAGGCTCTCCCTCTTTGATTGGAGTTGCGTATTAAAGACGCTGATGTTTTTTGGTGAAACCCTGAACTGTGTCATGATTTGTGCTTTTGAGTCTTGCTTTTTGTGGTACCAGTGTTTCAGTTCCATGCAAATACAGATTTTGTGAAATGCCTCCCAGCTGTATACAGCTGTCATTGGCCTTTATGCCTCTTCTTAAAGGGTCACACCTGTGATTTAATATCACACTACCATAAGATTCACAAGAGACATATTTAAAAAAGAAACAAAACCAAGAGTGGTCAAAATCACAGCAGCAGAGGTTGAGAGAACCAGACTTTTTAATCAGTTTTTGAGTCAAAAATTCAAACACTGGATCCTATATTTCCCCTGATGCAGCTTGATAGCATCCTTCGTTAGATTCACCCTGCCTGGTGTAATCTTTCTTCAGAAATTTCAACTACAGTTTGTAACACAAGCTTCCTTCTTAAAATTTGTTGCCCTCAAGCACAGGCTGAGAGTTGAGGTGTAGCACAACAGAAAATGCCATGGAAGTCAGATTTTATTGGGTGCATTTACACTTTAGATTTTTTTTATTTATTTAAGTATGATCAGAAATCTATTTCATCACTCCAGACATTTTAGTTCAAGTTAAGACTTATTTCAAGGAGATTCAAAGATAGATACTACAGCTAATTAGCTGCTGCTTATCCCAAGCTGAGAGTTCAAATGATCTGAGCTATGTCTCCGCTTGGTGGAGAGGAAGACAGAGTGCTATAATGCTTCACTCCTGCTGTCCTGTGGTCCCAGAGGGAAGATCTCTAACCTTTCTCCAGCCGCACATCCCCAATTACTCCTCCTTTCAATCTGTCTACTCATCATACTGAGTAGTAAGGGGCCCCCTTAAGGATGAAGAGATGTTCTTTCCTGTCTCCACAGCCTGCTGACTCCTCCCTGTTGTCTTTCTGTAGCTGACTGTCATGACAGTCAACTGCAGTGTACTAGATTGGGTGCAGTAAAAAGCTTTGTACAGCGTTCTGTACAAGTCTGTTGGTCTCTCCAACACTTTGGTCTAGAGGAATTGCATACACAACTATTGGCCAGTTTCATGTCAGTTTTGTATTCATGGTCCCTGGACGAATAATTCTGGTTAACCCCTTTTATTTATTCCCACCCTTGGGCCAAAATCTCTCCTTCACCGTTCATTCATCCATGACATAATGTCTCAAACAAGGATAGACAATCACTCTGCTCTACGAAGGCAAAACACAGTGGGTACATAATTGGTCTGCATATGACAACTATTTTACAGTATATAAAATATGATGCCATAGAAATGTGTAATTTCTGTGAAAATAGCTTTTTAAATTTGCACTAACTACAAAACAGACCCAAATACCAAGCCAAAACACAGTATCTACACAATGGCTGTGTAGTACATTCTGGCTTTGTATTGCTGCCCAGTCTGCAGTTACTGTGCTCTGGCTTGGTAATCTGTGAGTTGTAGGACTCATCAATTACTGCACTCTATGCCATAGAAAGACAGCTAACCAGACAGCTGAAGTAAGAGGGCTATATCAAGTGAAGGCTATATTGTGAGATAGCCATGGCTACCCTTACCTAAAACTAAACCTACATTTTGTTATTGTTTGGTTGTTATCTGTAAATGAAAAAAGTCCAGTTTGATGGACTGACATTTTGGTTATTTGGTTTGTTATTCCACATAATTAAATAAGGTAGCAAATATATCAGTTCATGATGCAGAAGGAAAAAAAAACAGTTAAACTCCTGCTAAAAGCAGCTAGATTAGCAGATCTAAGTAGCAGCCATGTGATTTTAAAAATAATCAGCCTAAAAAGACATGAAATGAAAAAATGAAAGCATTACAACCTTTCTATTTGTTTTACAGTTTGCTGTACAGCCAAAAAACAACCTTTTTTTTTCAACTTCACTGTTTCTGTAGTTATTGGACTCTGCATTTGCAGGGCAGCATGGTCCAACCCTTGAAAATCCATTATCAATAACCAACAAATGTTGATAGTCAATAGAAGCCAGAATGTGATATCTGCTATTCAAGTCCAACAGTTTGTACATAAAACATCCAACCTTGTTACCTTGGGGCACCACAACAATGTAAATGAGACTTTCCTACCAAGAAAAATGTAAGCATCAGTCATTCCAGCAAAGTGACGAAGCCCTCTAGCAGCTGTAGAAATTATGACTCTTGTCTGTTGGGAGCAAAGGAGGAAGTAGTGTGAAGCTGAGGTCCAGAGTTTACAAATGTAGGAGATCAAGGTGGATAGATGCATCAGGATCTCTTCAGTTCTCGTTTCCTTCTGATGGTCTATGTTGGTTTCTTTTAAACATGGCTATGATTGTTCCCTAACCTTAACCAATTTGATGTTATTTTAGACAAAAGAAGGGGCGTTGTGCTCAGTGTTACACTGAATCCATGATACCTTAAGGTGCCTTTGAAGATTAAAGACAAAGGAAAATAAGTGAGGAAAAGAGAACTTTCTTCTGGCACAATTAGGCAGAGAAAGGACAGGAGAAGTATTAAAAGCCTTTATTTAGTCATGCATATTGGTTAAATGCAGACTAGTTTCAACCTTATCTGGTCTTTATCAGGGTGGGAACAGTAAAAACAGATTGTTTACACTTGCTACTTTTTATAGACAACAAACCACAAATAGAAACATTGCAAAATATAATAAAATAACCATCAGAATTTCATCCAAAAGTGCTTTACAATTGAGGCAGATGGATTAGCAATACAAGTATACATATAAAGGAATAGGTAGTGCTAGGATCAAATCTAAATATGTACAAACATTTTAAAAGACATAATATTAGATAAAAATAAATTAAGAGTGGCCATTGACAAAATCATGGAACAAACTAAGACTGAACTAAAAGCAATATAAAAAAAGGTAGGTTTATAAGGTGGATTTAGAATGATCAGTGGTGGGAAAGGACTTAATGTGGGTAAGAAGACAGCAACAGAAGAAATCCGGTCACCTTTGGTTTTAAGGCGCGAGTGGGGGACTGAAAGGAATTGTTGTGAGGACGACCTAAGTGACCCGGGGGCAGAATACAGAATAAAGAGAGAAATTTATACTGGAACTAAACCATTAAGAGCTTTAGAAACAAATTGTAAGATTTTTAAATCAATTCAATATTTTATATTTTTTAAATATTTCACTGGTAACCAGTGCAAGTGTGTCAGAACAGGCGTGATGTGTCTGGCAGCTGTATTTTTAACTTTTTGTAGTCGAGAAAGGGTGGAATGGGTAAACCCCATATACAGGGAATTACAGTAATCCAGCTAAGAGGTGATAAAAGCATGAATGACTGTCTGGGTCCTTCTGAGATAAAACAAAATCAGCTTTAATTTGGCTGCGGTTCTGACCCGATAGAAGCTGCACTTCACAACACTATTTGTCCAAAAGGACACCAAGATTTTTAACCATTCTGTTCTTTCTTCAAGTTTGTTTTCATTTAGTTGTAAATTGTTCCTTGCTATCGAGCATTTGATGTCATCTACACAATTAAAAATGTTCTTACATGAGCAGGTGCTGTCACCTGTAACTGGTAAGTAAAACTGTGTGTCATCCACGTAAAAGTGATACAGAATACTGTATTTCTGAAAGATAAAACCAAGGGGAAGCATTTATAATGAAAATAAAAGAAGCCCTAAAATTTAACCTTGAGTTATACCACATTTAATGGGAGCAGGGGATGAAAAACAGTGCTCTATTCTAACCGAAAAGGTTCTATCACTCAGGTAAGTTTTAATACTCACCACATTTCCCTAACCTTAATCAAGTTGAATTTGTACCTAAAACTTACCTAACCAAAACTTATACGTACCAGTGGCAGATCAGTAAATGGTTCTGTTTACACAGCAGGTAACAGGTTACCAGTGTCAGATCAGAGAATGCTAATATGTGTTGTTCTTGGGGGCTATGATCAATGACTTTTTTTTTTTTTTTAATTTGGAGGGACTTACTGTCGTCAAGCTTTACAACCAGAAGAATTTGATTTAGAGGTTGCTATAGTCAGGGAACTGTAAAAACAGATTGCTTCAAGTACTCAATAAACAGCCACTGTTGTCATTTTTCATGGTCCCCAGAGGTTGAAGCCTATTGATTTTGATGATCCCCTGACTTTCCCTTAAGCGCCACCAGCAGGTCGAAGTTTTCACTTATCCATGTTGAACATCATCATTTTTAGCTCTACTGTAGCTAAATATAGCCAAAGAGTTTTGCTTGCATGGCTGTAGACTCTTAGTAGTGTTACTATGCTATTATTACTTCTGCCAGGGAGGTAAGTTTTTCTTACTTCTTTGTACCAAATTTAATAGACTTTGATGGAATAATTTGTCTATGGAACAAGGAACAAAAATTACTATCATATGTTACAACATTAATATTGTGATATTTAAAAGGATTGAACTTTTTTGGGATACTCTAATGAATATGCATTTACCTGAATGGAAGTAATGTGTATTTTGATGGACATCTGGATCCAGATGAAGATTAAAGAATTGTAAACTTTTTTTTCCTACTTTTCAGTTAATAAAATCATAAGGTAATCCGTTTATAGGGTTTGTGAGGGAGAACTTGGACTCATAATCTCAGTAATTCAAAAGATGTCTCTACAGCATTCCTAGACAGATATGATATATCTATCATAGATATGATCACACCCTCAAACCTTTCATTACAACCTCAGACATGAATGATCAATGATAAAACTCATTCATAGACATGTCTTGGTAGGTTCTGAAAAAATATTAGCCTCAAGCACACAGGACACTAAACACCTATTCAACATCAAGGGAAATGCCACTTTTTGAGGGAATGAAAGATAATAACAGTTCAGAAGCATGCCTTCATTTTTCTGTAGCACCCTTCTTTTAAGGCATCCAACAGCCTTCATCAAATTTCATAATTTCCAAATTGCACTCAGGATCTGATTCTCGCCATTTTCTCTCTTGTAGCAGAGTCCACAAGTACAGTATAATATCTGCACTACAGCTAGCTAATGTAATTACATTTTCCAAGGGTGTGCATTAAGTAAATGAGGGGCTAGACTAGGTGAGAGAACCCTGTGTGCCCGGGCTCTACCACCTTCTTAAACAATCTCACACACTGTCACTGCAGGAGACCCAATGCTAGGGAAGAGGGGGAATAAGTGCATGATGTTCAGGATACATTTGGATTCGGTGAATTTGCCCTGTGCCTGTTCATGTCACTGACAATACACCATTGTAATTTCTCCTAATCACAGAAGTGGGACTGAAGGTCTCCAGCTAATATGAGGGCCGTTGAAAGAGAAGGCAAGTTCCAGGATTTGTTGCTTTCATGCCCATTCAACTGGACAAACCTGGTAAAGTGAACATCTTGGCAAACTCAGGTGAAAGCATCCAGTACCGTCTCAGTCATGGCACTTAAAAAAACCAATGTAAATTACAATGCAGGAATCAAATGGATACAGTACATCTATGTTCCTGAAGTTTAAGTTAGCCCTCAGTTTCTGTACACTTTACTGCTATATGATGCCCAATCAAATTCTATGTACTTTATCAGTCAGGCATTCAGCTGTTTAACATGTCTGATCAGCTTTACTTATTATAATGTAGGTCTGCTTTAGGCTAATTGTGCGCTGTACAGCTGTACTCTTTGCTATCAGAGGACACTCAACGTGGTCAAGTCAAATCTCCTCAGCATTTTGCCTTCAAGTCTAAAATTAAGTTGAGTTCTCAGGTATTCAAGTCTTGAGACTCTCAAAGCATACAAGTCCAAGTCAGATTAAGATGGTATTATAATATTGCTTTATTATTATGATTCCTCTGTCCCATAGAAGGGCAGTGCCATCCGAAAAATATAAAAAAAACTGAAATGGGCTTCAGAGTTGCTTTGTATGGCATAATCCTTAATTTTGATGAATGCATGTATGGTCTAGAGTCGGATAAGGTGGCCTCAGCTCTCGTAAATATGCGTCCATGCTGCTGCCACATCCATTGTTTTATATGTAATCCTGCACACTGACAGTATCTTGAAGTGCAAGATCACAATTTGATGTTACACATAAGGATACTTTTATTTTCCAGCACTGACACACATCAAGCCACATTATCCAAACAAGTAGCCGCTTTATCATATTCACTCCCTGCCACAACCCAGCTGCTGTACCTGGACTACTTCTTCTGTCTCTATGGTGATGTAGTGCTTTGAGCTAAATGCTAACATTAGCATGCTAACATGCTCACAATGACTATCTCAACATGCTGATGTTTAGCAGGTATAATGTTTACCATGGTCACCATCTTACTTTATTATATTAGGAGGCCTGCATTTGTTAACTCATACAAAACTCAGAGTTAGTGATGATTGAAACAAAGCTTTCTGAAGCACTGAATCACTGCAAAACAACCATAGTTCAATAACTCTATATGCAGGTAGATATTGGTATGTCCTGTATCTGCTCTTCATCAATACAGTGAAGTAATGCATTTATGGACATGTTACCCTCTGGCATAATCATCATCTATGTTTTTCTGTGCCTACCAAAGAGTACAGGTGGACCATCAGTGGGGTGGCAGGTTCTCAGTCGTCAAAACTCAAACCATCATCAGAGGCCGAGCAGAGACATTTCTGTGGCATGTTATTTGCAACAAAGCTGCTTGATTACCCCTCCTGCACTTTCCATTTCGTGCAATGGAACAATTAGTTGCGCTGTATGCTGCTTGTTTATCCGCCCACTCACCCCAAAATGGCAAAGATGGGAGTAATTGTGCACACTCACCTGCAGCCACATAAAGAGAAGTCACAGGGACACATGTCTGGGAGAAAGGAGAGAGGCTGCACTCATTATTAGATAAATCCTCTGTTTTCCTCTGGATTTTACTATTGCAGGTCTCAGGCTAATATACTTACAATCATGCCCTTAAACTCTGCTGTATGATGATGTATATAATATATGCAAATACACCATGCGAGCACGTGTTATATTACAACAGTCCCCAATGTGTGACAAGCTATCAAAAGGCCTACTATATCAATTTGAAAATAAAATGTTAGGTATCATCTGAACAGGGTCACAATGCAGCAACCAGGGACTTTTAATCTTTAAGTTTTTGTTCAGACTGAAGACATCTCAAGTCGTTTTTTCTTAAATCTTCACTCCCAAACAACAAGTCCTCCAACCTAAATGACCATATAGTTCTTTTGTCCCTACCATCTGATACGACCCATAAGAGTGTCTCCTGAATGGTTCTCGTGGTTAAGCTTGTTGAATCTGCGGTCAAGGTTTGGTTCGGATAGCACAAAAACAAAGAGGTTAGGTTTAGGGAAAGATTGTGGTTTGGGTACCTCTTTAAGGTTTGAGGACTGTCTTCATCATGGTTCCAACAATAAATACGCAGTTAAGGTTGTAACAACATAGTACACAACATAGACTATCCATCACATACAGGAAACGAACACCAGTCTCCCGTGTCAAAGTCTTGTGTTTTGTCGCCCCATCCAAACATGGACTTTATCACTCTGTACACTATGTCACCTGATTTCCTCCTTTGCTCTCATCATACTACAGCCACTATAGGTTACCTAAGAATAAAATGTAACTATGGGTTGTAATGAGCTACTTGCAAAGATGACCTACAGGGTCGTTTTTTACATGAGGACAGTCTTCTCCCAGACGGTCTCCTAGAATCATAAGTAGTTTAGATTACATAGGATTTAGCATACCTTCACTAAATTAAACCACTTCCAGATATTATACAGACCGCACTGTATATGCTTATTAGATATACACAATTCTACATTGTTTATGTATACTTAGGAGTCGTAGCGATATTTCAATTAATCACCTTGTACTGTATGTATATACCTTTACACTAGCTGCCTGTGCAAAAGTTAAACCTGCATTAACATTTTTGGCCACTTGGGGACAAAAGAGCTCCACAACGAGTAAAAATACATAACTCTGACATATTACTACCTTATAAATTTGTTATCGGTAATCCAATTGCCTGTATTTACAGCCATTAGCATTTATTTTGAGTCATTTTTGAGTCCACTAGATGAATGTAAGTCCAGTCCAACTCTCTATCAGCTCTAGTTTCGTCTCCATCAACTCCTGAGAAAAAATATCTGGTTCTAGCTACTAAAATCATCACTGTGTGCACCAGCTAGTTGCTAACTTTGTGTGTTGTTTTGTGCTGCACAGGTAGCGTACAGTGGGTTTAAATGTGAGGAGAGAGTTGAAGAGTTATGTGATAATTCTCTATGGGTTTCTCACTACAATCAACCTTTTCTTTACATTAAATGAATTCATTTAATTCATTGTTTATATAAAAATTATTAATTAGTGCAGCTTTAAGCACTAATGGTCTGAACTAAAGCTAAATGATCTATGAGTATTGAACCTACATTAATCAGGGTGAGGGAAACAATTAGTGTAAATAGCACTGGAGCTTTGAATATGATGTATGATTTCAATACTGTATTTAAGTCCTTACTGGTTGCTCCTGTTAAGATCTGTTGTATTTAGTTTCTAAGGTTTAATTCATTTACTTGTATTTCTATATTAAGACAGATGTTAAAACAAGTGGATTTCATTGGCTTCCCAAATGGGCACTTCACTCCAATATCCTCCCACAATATGTGCTATAATGGAAAAAAACTATGCAGATTTAAAAAAAAAAAAAATCTTACCTCAAGACCTACTTTCTAGCTTTTGGTTTTTCTGAGCTTTCCACAGAATCTCACAGTCTTGCTCAGGAACTGAAGTTTGCTTAGTTGTTTTGGAAATTATCTAATCACACTTCATTGAGCACACAACTGAGGAAGACTATGATGAAGTCTTGTGATTGAAAGGTCATAAAAGAGCTAGTAAGTGGTCCTTGAGTTATTTTGGTCAAACTACTGTCACCAAGATAAAGAACGAACTCTCAATAAAAAGTTTCACAGTGCCTTTCTTCATAATCTATACATATATATATATATATATATATATATATATATATATATATGTACATTTTTTAAACTAATGTTCTTATTTCATGATTTTTCTGCCACATGGCTAAACAATACAGACAGAAGGATTGACTGTTGGTCTGAAACTTGAGCCAAATCGCTGCTGGTTTAGTCTGCTGTTCTGCCTCCCTCACAACATACACTACCTCCAATCATTTGAGGGCATTGAAAAACACCCATTAATTCACAAATTTAAATTTACTTGAGACTCCTGCAGGTTGCATACAAAGGAGTTTTCATGAATGTGGGTGTCAGTGTCTTCATCCACTGCTGACAGAATCAGAGTCGCCTCTAAACTCCCACAGGCAATCTATGAACAATTAACGCCCCCTGCTCAGCTGGTACAAACCAGTTGATAGTCACATCCCTCTATCCAGTGATGATGCTGGTCTTGTGTATAATAGATTGTAGACTTATGTTACTTATACACTGATAAATTCATAATTATTCACATTTGATAAATTCACAGATAAACAAATATTTAATCCCTGCTTTGGCTAATTGCATCATTTTTATTGCTTTGATATAAAACTGCTGCTTATTGTGCTGTAGATTAGCCGCTGTTCTTCAAATGGAAACATGTTTTCTCACAAATGCAGCAACAGAGATCACCTCATGGATGTACAATGAGAACTGGATACAGTGTTCCAATACGGCACCCCTTTCCTGCCCCAAGAGCATTTGTGAAGCTACCACATTTCAGTTCAATTCAAACTTTTTAAGGGCACAGTTCATAGGGCACAGAAGAAGAAAATACAATGTATACCAAATAAATAAATAAATACAAAATATCTAAGAAAAAAAAAAAAGTAGAAGACATTCCACATGATCAGACATTTGCATACAGCCTGGAACGCCAATGATTCCTCATTCTAGATGAGAACCTGACAGAGCTCAGTTCACAGTTGGTTAAGGCTAAAATAATACCATTTGCAGATTCAGATAACCTATGTATACATCTGTATGTAATATTTTGTATTACAGCAGACCAACACTTACAAACATTTGGCATGTGCTGCAGCTTTTTGGAGCTTCAAGCCGAAGGTTCATAATGTCATTGTAAACTACTGTAAGTCTCTTCATTATGCCTTTTCGGTAGCAACGCTACAGGTGAGCAGTATACAGGCAGATACAAATAGCTTTAAAAAGAGAGATCTTCACTGTGACTGTATACATACAAAATTTACAAGCCAACATGTTATAGCTTTTGACATGATCTGCTAATGTCCTTATCATCTGATAGACCATTAACCAATGGTCTATGTAATGGCCTGAATTTTTAATCTCATTACACACCTTAAAGGAAATACCAGACAGGAAGAAATCAGGAAATACTAATTTTCTGTTTTCTTTAATTCTGACAATCATAATATTACTCTTATTTACATTAGATTCCATACCTAAATCTGTTTACCATATTGTGAACAAACCCTCAATAACAGCTGAAGACCAGCAATATTTGGACAGAAAAACATCATATCATCTGTGTACATAGAGTGGTTATTGAAGAAAATCCCTAACCATACATACTAATCCACACCCATTTAACTGCATTGTCAAATCATCCATATAGATGTTAAAAAGAAAAGGAAATTAAATACCACCCTGTCGAACCCCATTATTCACCTGGAAAAGATACAGAATTTCCCCATTTTACTTGCATCGTCTGATGTGCATACCAGAAAACCAAGATTCTCAGCAGGAATCTAGGAACCCCTTTTAGTTTCAATTTGTTAAATTATTTTTCCTTAATTATATGGTCAAAAGCTTTAAAAGCATCAACAAAATATATACAAAATAATACAAAATTGTGGAATTTAGCCTAATCTAAAATTTCCCTTATGGCAAAACCACATATTTGAGTACCACATTTACATTTAAATTGAACTGATTGTCAGTAATACAGATCTACTGCTCTAGCCTTGCAGCACTTTGGACAGAATGCTGGCTAAGGCTACCTATAATTCTCCAAACTGTTTAGTTTACCAGCTTTATCTGTAATGGCAGGCACTAGTAAATAGATAAAATAGTCAGATATAATATGATAGATTAAGAACCCAGTAGAACAACTAGCAGAAAGGGGTAGAGTTTTTTATTAGAACGTTTTTTGTGTTCGGCACTTATATTATCCATTCCACATGCCTTATTATCTCGTGGCTTCATGGATGCATCGTAGACTTCATATGGGGCTAACAGCCATATCCTCATTATTATCTGCATTGCCCATCATAAACGTTTTGCTTTAAACAAATCCTAGTAATGTTTTTACCATAACTGAGAAATTTTATCTGAGCCACTTACTACATCAATAGTTGATGGTAGAGATGTTTTACGGTTATTCATAACTCTGACTTCTTTCCAGAAATCGTTATAACTGTTAATTTTAAAACTTTTTCTCACAAGTGAGTCAGACCTCACTGTGTTCTGATTCCTTCTGACAAATCGAAGTATAAATTTTAATTAATTTTTATTAGCGTGTTTTCTATATTCAAATAAAGGTCCATATTTATCTCTAACTGACTCAACCCATACTTTAAAAACCCTTCTAGCCTCAGCATGTAGCTATTTTACAAAGTCATTCCCACCTGGCTTAACATTGTACACATTAGTCTTCTGTTTATAAAAAGGTCTGCTGGAGATATAGAGAGACTCCACAATACAATCATATAAAGACCGTAACTCATTACTATGTTAAGGGTTTTTGCAATTTAAATCAGAACACACATTGCCATATTTTGGTAGGCCTAGTTCAATACTTCCTAGCAAGGCGTCACTCCAAAAAGTGTATTCAAGGTCCCCTTAGTTAAGTTAGACCAGTCCAATTTCATGGCAACTGCACTTATGGGCAACAGACAATATCATAGGTAGATTGTCTAAGTTTAAAAGTAAAAACAAGGGTATGTGGTCAGTAGCAGCCAGACTGTAATTGATCTCCATGCCTATGCATCAGGAACAAATCACCATCAGAGCAGAACTGCATAAACGATGATCAAAGAAAGATTTAAAATCAGTGATATCAGCGTTCATTTCTCCAACAACATGGATACAGGTAGAAGCATTGTCTTGAATAAAAGGTGTGAACTGTTCAAAATGGTTAACTTTTTGTCATTACAATTAATCTCTATTCCAATAGCCCAATCAACATCCAATCTAATCACGTTTACCTGCTGATCAAATTTATTATTCCATAGAGTGGCAACTCAAACTGGTATCCTGCCTCGGGCTATTTTAGTGCTGTGGCCAGTAGTGGATTCACCAGCCATATAGAAGTCTTTATGTAATGGATTTAGTCTTTCCAAGTCCTATTTAGCTAAAAATGGGTCTTGAATACACAGTATTACACTGTCCCCCAAGATATTGTCCACAACAAAACAACATGATTTGTTTCCTTCACTGTGTCAAACAGGCAGACCTTGCACGTTATATGAAACAATGCAGATTTTCTTTTAGGTCAATTAGTTTTGTGTTGACATTGCTGTCTTCACTTCTTCTTCCAAACTGAACACGTTGAACCTCATCCGAGTGGTTTGAATATAGGAATTTCTACACATTCATTAAGCACTTTCAAGCATTCCTTTATGTCATTAAAGTCCTTCTGTGGACCTTTGTGCAGGACAAGGCATTGTGTGGTATTTGGGCAGACTTCAAACAGGAGCCTCTTGGACTCCTCAAACGACTCAGATGAAGCCACCAAAACAATTTATTCGTTGCTTAATGTCCTGCTTTTAAATATACATTGAAAATATTGGTTAAGGAAAAAGAAATTTAAAAAAAACCAATAATGCAAAAATATAGGTGAAAAAAATAGAGTTTGAGGGGGGCACAAGAGTGATGGCACTATGCTCCGACCACTGCAGAGTTCTTTACGAAAGACGTGCTTGTAGCTACACTACACACAAATCAAAGTCGAGGTTGATGGCAATGTAATAATTTGTGCAGGTACAGTATATGTTGATAAATCACAGTATTAAGCAAACTGAAATTTTCTAGCTTATAATGGTGTGAGATGAAAGGTCAAAGGATTACAAAGGTTATACAATTCAACCTTTGGGGGACATCCTGTCTCCTCAAAATTTTATGTTAATCCATTCAAAATTAATTGAGCTATTTCACAATGAACCAACAATGTCAACCTGCTGATGGCAATATAGGAAAAGCCGGGATCACAAAGTCAGCATGACTCATCCTCTGAGGACAATGAATGTCCATACAAACTCTCATGGCAATCCATCCAATAGTTGAGATACTTCAATCTGGACAAAAGTGGTGGGCCAACCAACCGACCAAGTGACATTGCCATCCCTTGAGCTACACTGCTGGAATAGCTACAAATTCAATAAATACATTAAGTAAAATAAGTAAATCATAAATTAAATGCATGAATAAGTAACAGAAAGTTTCCACTGCAGTTTGTGTAATTATTATTGATCCCTCACTGGCTTCCCATCTCACTTTAGGCTTGGCATAGACTGTACGAATGGTGACACCCTCTTTCATCCATCATTTTCTTTCAACTAGGGAGATTTTCTGTGACTTTCTTTATAACCTAGACCTTCTCAACCCTTCTCTCAATATTCTTTTCATCCATTAAAAAAAAAAACTGTAAGTAAATACTGATAAATTACACATCTAAAAATGACAGCAGTGGACAGCAGAGAAGGCCAGTTATCTTGGCATGGATTCCATCATTTATGGTAATTGTAGTAATCCTTTAAAATGAATGTGGCAATGACTTACTGAGGAGAAAAAAACATCAAGACATACGCAGGGCACCTTCAAAAGCTACCTTAACATCAACATCCTGTCCATTCCTACAGCAGTGCTACAAATACACCTGAATACATGATAGCTACTTATACATTAGATACTGAGAAACATTCCAGGATGTTTCGATCATGTCATTTCACAGGAGGTCATCCTGGAAGTCTTGATTGTTCCCATGAATGTGGGGCTGTGTCAATAAACAGGACATAAGGAATAATATCAATCTTCTTTCCCATCCTATACATTCACCATCACTACATCATATAAGCATTTCTTCCTTCCCATATGTACCACCTGCAACCATGTGAGCACCATGTCATCTCAGTCCTGATTCGTCCTTGACTGATTTGAAGGCATCTCCCCTGAGGCTGAACGCCTGATGATTTATTCATGTCCAGACGCATGATTTATTAAAACACACACAATTTGTTAATCCCTTAGAAGAACTGAAAGATGTGGCCCTCCACCGATTCAGTCTAGTCTGCTCATATGTGCTTCTGCCCCTGTGAGGAATTCAACCTTGGCGCCCAATTAGCCAGCTCGATCAAATAAAGAAGCCAGTAATAACAGAGAGAATGCTCCGTCTGTGATACTCCAGTCCACCATTTGGTCTATACAGCTGTGTAACTTAACAGGCAGCTAATGATGGGCTTATCCTAATTATTATGGACTTTATCTTTTCACAACAACCACTCACAGTGCACACATTTTATGAACCATTGGGAATATGAACAATTAGGCAAAAAGGTTGAGTCAACCCAAGTTTAACAAAGCATAGCTACATTCTGACAAGTTTTGGAATACCTTTTCTTGTAGAGTTTATTACTGCCCCCTACAGTGTGTGGCAGTTTGAAACCTACTCTAGCACAGCCCAACAGAGAATGGTGCATAGAGATGCCAGGTGTGTGCTGCAGAAAAAAGATAAAATGACATCAGTTTAATAAGCTCCTGCCATTTAAAAAACCCTACCAGGGGGCAAAACCATAAAAAGCTGTGGGGTGGTTGAGTCGCTTGTGTGGAGCTGGAAACTTTTATTTGACACAAGTTAATTAGACATGTTCATCTCTTTCATCAAGGCCACCGTTCTCTGCTAAGGTTCCATAACTCGATCCAGGATAATAGCAACACAGGCATTTTGGCACCGGTGTCAATCAATGACACTGCTCTGTGTTAACTTACTTCTTTTCTGTTGCACGTGTTTATTCAGAGGCCTTCATTCTTGTAAAGAAGCTGAGAAAGGTTTCCCAAATTAATTGGATCAACGATTAAGTGGGAGGCATCCCACCCCACCGAGCAGAAACAATGGCAGAAGAAAGGGTCAACTCAGGCGCTGGCAGAAAATTGACACTTGAATTAGATAATGAAGAATAGAGGGCAGAAGAAAGCGAGACAGGCCTATCGGTGTGAGGTCTTCAAGGAGGTCCAGACTTTAACTTGCCTGCTGTGGCCACAGAGACAGTTTGGAGTAACTCCAAACTTATTATGTTGCTTCATAATAATGATTTGCAAAAAAGAAAGTTAACTGTTATATTCATTATTGCCACCCCTTAATTTTAAGTACAGAATTTAGAATATCTTCAGAAATAAATGCCATGTAACCAATTTGTGGTTTACTGAACTACAAGAAATTAGAAAAACAAAATTTGCATAATAGACAAACACACGTATACAAACACAAGATGTACCCCACATTTATTGGCACCCTTCACTGATATTTGGTTGGAGCACCAAATATTAGTGCATTTCTTGTAGCCATCTAGAAGCTTCTTGCATCTGTCTACTGGTGGTTTCTGTCACTCTTCCACTGCTAAGTGTTCAGTTTCTTTTAAGTTTGCAGGAGTCCTTTTTTGCAATGGCAGATTTCAGCTCTCTCCGAAAGTTTTGAATGGGATTTAGGTCAGGACTCGTCCATCTTTTCCTTTTCAACCATGCTTTTGTGCTGCTGGATATGTGCTTTGGGTCATTGCCCTGCTGAAAGATCCAAAACCTTTGCCTCAAACCTAGTTTTCTGACACTGGGTAACACATTTCCTTCCAAAATGCCTTGGTAATTTTCTGATTTCGTCATTCCTTTGATACATTCAGTACCCCCTAGTACCAGAGGCAGCAAAGCAGCCACATAGCAGGATAGAACCTCCACCATGTTTTAATGTAGGTAGGGTGTTCTTTTCCTTATGGGCTTCATTTCATCACCTATAAACAAACTGCATTCCCAGAGAGCTCTACTTTGGTTTCATCTGTCCATAGAACATCATCCCAGAAAGACAGTAGCTTATCTATGAAAGTTTTTGCAGAGAATAGTCATGCCTTGTTATTCCTTTCTTTCAATAGTGGTGTCCTCCTTTGCCTTCGCCCATTGAGCCCTACTTGATTTAGTGTGCGGCATATGGAACATGGTGAAACCACCACTCAAAATTACTCTAGTTCAGCCTGAAGCCCTTTAGATGTCTTGTGTGGAGTTTTTTCCACAATCTGCATGAACCTTCACAGACTCATATAGTTTCTTCTTAGCATGACATCCTGGAAGCATCTCAAACTTCTTGATAACATTACGAACTGTTGAAACAGGGATTTCAAGATCTTTGGTGATTGCCTTGTAGCCTTTGGAATAGTTATGTTTATTGATAATAGCATTTCTAATGCCTTCTTACAGTTCTCTAGTCTTTGCCATTGTGACAAAAAATCATTTAATCATTTAGATTCTGAATATGTGGTTAATTTGTAAACGTAATGCCTGTAATGAGATGTAAGAATGTCCTAGTAGGATGACCCCCTGGTGAACACCCATCGTCGTTGCGGTCTTGAGAACAGTCTTATCTCTGTAGAAGATGAGTAAAGAGTAAATACACTTTAAATTATTTTTACACTGTACACATAATCACATAGAGTATTGTTGGCATATGATGTTGATACAGGCGATTTTTCCAAAAAAATTCATATTACGTAAAGAAATAGCTTTTTCTGCATTAAATTTAGCTAGCTAGTTTGTATCTGCTTGAATTTGAAAGTTTGGTTCAGCCAAATACTCCGTCCGCTCCCCAACCATGATATAATATACAAAGCTTCAAGATCTGTTGTGTAATTTGTAGCAGTAGTCAGTCTTCTTCCTGTCCCCTGACCCCCACATCACCCACTATGCATTTTTTATACATGTTGGGAGAGAGGTTTTTAGCAGAATTTAAGGGTGTAGTTACCCTTGAACATAAAATATTATAACTTTAAATATAATTACTTTTGAAGATAAACTCAGAATGTAAATCTAATAAATGTTGCTGCCAAACTGGTTTAGCTGAAAGGTAAAATTAAGGTTCATAATTTTTATCAGCTTTTATAGAGTGTATGTTTATGTTTAAGTGTAGTCACCCACGCCTGGCTAAGTTGGTGGTGTCAATAAGAACACTGTTGCCGCAATGACAAGATAAGCGTACTGTGTCCTCCCATTATCAGCAATTTGAATTCCTGAACTCAACTGGCCAAGTCTGGCTGAGATCGAAGAAAAATAGATCAGATAGATGTCAAAGTTCATCAGTTGCACAGTCATCTAATTCTTAATTATCTCGAGTACACCACTCCAGACTAATGGCCTAATGCAAAGGAAGTTCCAAGGAAGATAGAGCATTGCAAACAGCACTAGCAGAAAAAAATGAGTGCAGTGATGCAGAGCAGCAGAATAATCAATGAGCAAGAAAGAAATTTTGCAGCACTGTGGATTATACATAGATTTTATTCATTATATGTTGTTCCACTTGCACTCCATCTGTTTCTCATGTTTATGTTATTCAACTTTACAAGATCATGAAACTGCCTGATGTTCCTGAGAAGTTCAACTTCAATCTGATCGGTTTGTAGTTTCAGCAGTTCTGACGAAATAGTGAATCATGACCATGACATGTACCTTCATGGTTCTGCATCAGGGTCAGTGGTGATTGGTATTTATCTTTCTGAAGAATACTTCTTTTGAGTATCAAATGGCAGAGTATCATACGGCAGAAAAGTTTAACCTAGTCTAACTTTTGCTGCAATGCAACATGGCATCATCCGGTAAGGCAATGCATTGGCCAATCCCATACATGCAAGCCTCTTCCTCCAACTGGACTTCCTGAATTGTATTTCACTGTATCACTGGAACCTACACGAGAAACTCCCGCAAACAAAGCCCCCTTGCATTGGTTTAATGCAGGGCAAATGTCTGCCTGAATATAGCCTTACATATCCCTTTCGCCAATGTTATTTTCAGTCGACACAGAAGCGGCAGGAGTGGTTTTTAATGGATTCTGATGTCAGCCCAGATTTACAGCAAAACACATATCAAAACATATCAAAACATCCACACAAAGTTCTCAAGCCACTCTTGCAGCATAATTGAGTTCCCCACTGTTGATCAACATGTTCCACACACAGGATTTTAAGTTTGGATAACTTGGCAATTGGATTTTTCATAGTTAGTTCATAAATACTCAATTATATCTTTATTTGATTGGAGCGAATCTTTCAGGGGAATTCTAAAATTCCTCTAAATATCAACAACTGCGTAGGGAACTAAACACAAAATATTAAACTCTTACTAAAATAACAGTCTAAGATCTTTGTCCCTATTTTCCATTTACTTAGTTTCCCTGGAAACTTCTTAAGGATTTCTTTTGGAAAGTAGGACCTGTAAAATGAAACATAACCATTTAATTTCCCAGCATGAACGCATAAATGCTCAAAGCTCTTGCCACAGTGCCAAGAATTTTGGTGGAGAGCTACATTATCCTGATGGAAAAGTACTGGACCTAAAAATATCGGAATCAGTCTGAAATGAGTGTACATTTATTACTTTAGTAAAAACTCCCCCAGGGTCACTTAATCCCCCACAGTCCTAGAAAAAATACTGAAGTTATAAACACACTGCTCACTGTTATGAGAATGATGAACCTGACAGCCGCTGCAGTACAGCCACAGGTGGATTAACTACCATTCAGAGTATGTGTGTACACACTGTTGTTTGCTTTTCATTTTTAGTAGCTTAGTGAAAGCCTTTGCTCCTCTAGGTGGTCTCAGTGAAGCAAAGACAGCTTTTGCAGTGAGGTGATATATCTGGGCCGTGAGGTAAACCAGTAAGCAAAGCCTCTGCTGTCTCTTTCACACAGAAAACCCCGACCGAGTCAAAACATGAAAGCACACAATGGCATGAGTGAGCCGGCTCTCAGCCTCATCACTGCAAAGGTAGAAAGCTGCTATTGCCAATGCGGTAATTACTGAATAGGAAGTTTGAAAAGCTCAGGCTCTGTTTCCCAGTGACGAGGAGGTGGAGGGTGGGGGTGTGTGCGGGGGGGTGGGTTTGGGGGGTGCTGGGGTGGCTTTGGGGGGTTGGGTGGGCGCAGGGGTAATAACTAGAAGCAGGTGCAGGGATGAGGAGGGGGAATGAAAGTAGCTGGATTCAAAGCTGGGATGTGCAGAGATTTTATTGGAAAAGTTTCAGCTCTCTTCACTTCCTAATCCCCATAGGTCCAACTGGAATACCTTCTCCGTCACGTAATGGGGGAATTGTATTGTGTGTGTGTGTACTTTTATGGCTATGCATTGTGAGGACCAGTTTGAGTTTTAAACCACTGAAGTGAGGACATTTTGGCTAGTCCTCACGTTCTGACACATCTTCAAAGGGCTGTTTGAGAGTTAAGGTTAAGGCTGAGTTTTTAAGGTTAGGGTTAGAATTAGGTTTAGGTTTGGGTCAGGGTAAGGGCTGGGGTTAGGCGTTTAGTTGTGATGGTTAAGGTTAGGGAAAGGGACTAGGAAATGCATTATGTCAATGAGTGTCCTCACAAAGATAGATGTACAAATGTGTGTGTGTGTGTGTGTGTGTGTGTGTGTGTGTGTGTGTGTGTGTGTGTGTGTGTGTGTGTGTGTGTGTGTGTGTGTGTGTGTGTGTGTGTGTGTGTGTGTGATGCAGTTGGAGGAGGCTTGCGTTCAAACGTATGGAGGGGATTGTATAGCTCTGCAAGGGGACTTAGACATTACAGACAAAAGCGGGGGTTTTGTATAGGCTGGTGGAGTGTGTGTGAGGGCCCTCCAGCAGTGCATGGGCATGTAAGAGTGAACTTGAAAAAAAGCGTGTATGTGAGCACATGCAAACAACACAAAAACACATATAGCATTTGTAGAAACATACCAAGGGACGTTTTTTACATTTGTTGAAATGACATGCAGATGATACACACGTTTGTGTGTGGGCTTGTATGTGTTTTCCTTCTGTCTGATATAAACATTAATCTGGGGCTCTAGAGGGAAGGTAAAGTCAGTGATCGTGTAACTGTTAACACATATGGCTCTGTAACTCATGCTCACTGGGATATACGTATGTTTAGGTACTGAAATGTTGTCAAGAGGATTTTCAGCAAAGACAAAGTATAATAAGCAAAGAGTGTGATTTTATTTTCTGTTCTTTCTGTCTCTCACTGGCTCTAAAAATTCTATGGAGGTTGACTGGCAAAATCAAGGTAATCTTTTGAACAATTTTTAATTTTTTTTTGTTTAACAAGCATTGTCTGTTTTTCCAAAACCTGATTTAGCTTATTCTTCTGAGTCATAGATCTCCATTGTTGTCAAAAAACTATTTAAAAAAAAATAAGTGAACCACACTGTTGCACTAAGTGATGTGTTTCTTCATTATAGAGAATATGGACACTGTCGTTTATTTTGAAACAGCTCCACAAGCTACTAACAGTGATGACTTTCACAGTCTCTGGACCGGAGATCAGTTTCTGAACAGAGGCTAATACTTATTAGTAGATACATTCATCGTTGCTTTGGTCTTTTAATTGAGTATTTTGACTATAGGAAAAATACAGAAAATCACCAAACTTATCCTCTAAAAAAGGAGGCTAGTATTGTAAGAGAGGAGCCTACATTGTGCCCACACCAAATTAGAGCACCTACAGTAACTAGAGGAAAATGTCTTGTGAATCCTTCTCATTGTAACGTTGTTACAGGAAATATCTGTTATTTCTCTAATGCATCAGTCTTTACATTCTCAAACACACTAAATGAATTATGCCAGACAGTCATGTATCCTGAATTACCCACATTAATACCCTCCTTGCTACTGAATTCTCAAGAGTGGTCAAAGTTTGTTGAGTGGGCTGTAGTTTGGGTATTTCAGATGTGACGAGCAGTACACACCGCACAGTGTGGCAGTGCAGGCTGTTTGACTGCACTTTTTTGAATGTATGTAGTGTATTGTGTGCTGGTGTTATGTGGCAATGGAGACAAAGGTCAAGCCAATATGATGAGTGACATTTGCCCCCCTGTTCAGCCTTGTCTCATCAGTCTGAAAAGCCCCCTCCTCCTATGTCCTGTTCATATGCAGCCTCTCAGCTCTTTGACTGACTGTCTCTTTCTCCCTATCTTGTTTAAGTCAGAACTCTGTTTTGTTTCTTTCTGTCTGTGGAGCTGCCCTCCCAATCTCCTCCTGTATGTCCTACAGAACCTGTGAAGAAGAGAGAAGAGCTCCTCCATGGCTCTCCAGGGGTTGTTTCAGATGGAGAGGCCATCCCTGTCGTCTTGTGTATTCATTGAAAAGAGCAGGACCAGTGGGGGGTTGACTGTATCTCCTGGGCCTCATGCTTTATAAAAACCCCTCTCTTTCTTCCACCTTCCTCTCCCTCGTTATCATGATCCTTGGAATGCACTCAGAGGCTGCAGGAACTCCAGGTGGCTGACGGGGGGCGCTCCTAATACCTCCTTTCTCTTTCTTTCTCCACTCCGTCTTTCTTCCCAAGTCCTTTTTTTTTTCTTTTTCTCCCCAAGACAGGTCTAAGGGGTGAGTTTCTTCAGAAAGCAACTCGGGCTGTGCTGTATTTATTCATGCTCAGGCTTCGTTCCCCTTGTATGTTTGGCAAGACCATGCAGGTTGAAACCCTCAGTCCACCCCCCACATTGCTCTGGTTTCTTAAAAGGCTCTCCAGCAGTGCCACAGCTCTTTGTAAAGATGGTGCTTCTGAGAGAGAGAGACGTGGCAGCATTGAAAAGCTCAGCATTTGGCGTATAGGCGGCAGCCCTAAAGAACGTTGTGGGGGAAGCAAATTAATGGCATCAGACAGCCTTGTGACAGGAAACTCCATTATAAGACAGCCACACAAAGGCTCCAAGACAGGGTTTCAAATGCAAAAAGTAAAATAAAATTACACATATAAAGAAAACACCCCTGCGCTCACCAATCCTCTTTACCCCTCCTTCAAAAAGTAGACCTCTCTCAAGCACTTTGGGAAACCCACGTAATCTATGATTCTAAAACCAGCTCTTTACCCCTTCTATTTTCTTTGCTTTTCACAAGGGCTCGGGTATGATTTTAGTGATTAATTGTTCAGCAAAAGGAATGACACCTCCTTGGCAATACTATAGCAGGTTGATTAAAATGAAATTTATACTTTAGTGTTTCAGTCTTATGCATAATGCAATTTGAAAATAATAGTATAAACGAAAAGGGGAAAAAATTGTAGAAGTGCAAGACTGTTGGCAAGAGTATTATTATTTTCACAACTAAGATAAATCAAGTATAGAATGTACAAAGTCAGAATAAGCTATTAAGCTTGTTTTTTCAGGCTTTTTCGGTCATCCACAAGCTTCTCGCTCTACCAGGTAGTTTGCCATTTTTTAGTTTTTCTACACACAGCTGTTTTTTAGAAAGTACCAAACTGCTGATTTTGGCAAACCAACTGCTTTTGATATCCCTCTGAAAGAGTTTTGTTTTTTTTAGTGTCATTATTATCTTCTTTACATGCATGGTCACCTCTTCACTCCTCATATTGACAGACAACTCCACCTCAATCTAAATGGTAACTCTCCACTCTCAGTCAACTCTGAGCCATGTGTGAGCGCTTTTGTTCATTAACTAACGTTTAAATGATACATAGTTGCCCAAGAAACATTTAGTGGTCAAGTGCCCAAATGGCTTTGGAACCCTTGCAATTTGGGCACTGTGTGTTTAAAGGGCTATATCCCTCAAACACTTCTTTCTACATTTACGTAAACCTACTCAATTTAAATCTGACTTGGCAATTCAATGTAGTATCCACTATTTTATTTTATATTGAATGTGCTGAAGCAAAGAGCCTGAAGAACAAAAAATGTGTAACTGTCCAAATACATATGGTATGGACTGTATCTCAGCAACTGTTGGATGGATTGCCATGAAATTTGGTGCAAAGATACTAGGGAGTTCTCACTGATTCAGGGAAATATTTTGACATCCATTTGATAGATGGGCACAAAATTAGGTGCAGACGTTCATGTTCCCAGACACTTTATCCCAATAGCCACCAGTAAGTGGACATTTTTGGTTCAGAGTGAAATATCTTAGTAACTATGTAATTAAATTTGATCCAGTCATTTACATCCCCCACAATATGAATTACAATAACTTGTACGATGAACGAATTGGTGAATTGGTCCAATACGTTGGAATGGCCAACACTTGCAAACACAGATATTCATGTTGCAAACATAGCCATAATATTTGAGTTGCTAAGAGCAGATATTGTTGGAAAACAAATGTTTACTTACATTGACAGTAAACATTTAGCAGATACGTTCAGTATGAAAAAGTTAAGATGAATGTTTTCTCTGTATGATGATTTTTTTAAAAATACTGCAATTTTAGCACACAGTGTGGGCTTAAAATATCCTGTGTCACTGTTCACAAAGCCAAGTCCATTTTTGAAGTTTGTAGTACAATAATGTAAAGATCTGATCAACATGAATGCCTTTTTATGCACCATAGTCTCACCTAATGAAGTCAATACCAAGACAATTTCTTAAGTCATGTTGCATGTCATCACTAAGCATTGTTTGTTCTTTTGCGTTTGATTTCATGCCATATCATTTCTCTACTGACTAAACCCTAACCATAACCCTAACCAAAATGGCTTTAAATGACACACGAAGAGCTTAAAATGTGTACCATGCTATTTATACACCATCCCATGATATCATAGTTTTGTGAAGAATGTGTGACCTTTTAGTGAAAAGGGAATACTTTGATGATCCTCCGTCTAATCTTCAGAGGTCACATATTGTTTCCATTTTTCCTCCTGGAATTTAAGATTTACTGTCAAGGTTAGGTTAGAGAAAATGTAAAAATAAAAATCACGAGAACAAATTAATGCTTTTCTGCTATGTTTTTGCAACTAAAAATCTTGGCTATCTTATCCATCACAACATTACTCATTTAATTCTCTATGAATGGCAGTATGTATAACAACCTTGGATCCATCATATCTTTTTCCATTCCTGCAGACTATGAAGGATAGTCCCTCTGATGCCTACACTGAAGTATAGTTCAACTTAAATACACTAATCTAATTTTTCATGGACAATCATGAGAACATCGTCATAATGGATCTCTTTCTCTGTTATAGTTTTCAGTGTTCACCAACATTCATCTCATGTCAGTTGACCATGTTTTGAATACCAGATGAGACTGCTCTCAAAACAAAATCAGCGCACAGACATCAATGCAAAAATCTATTGAAACAATATCCTTTCAATGGGGGTTGCAGTAACAATGAATATTTTTTAATTTAACATTTCTATGAAATACTCCTAAACAGGATAAGTATGTGCTGTGATGAAATAATTATGGAAGAAAAAGTATAAATATAAATACATAATCTTTAAAATATATTGAACTTGAAGTGCTTTACAGGCAGGTCCTATTAATTTTTTCTTATCCCAGAATTAAATTCTCTTGTAAAAAATAATAATTGCATGTGTGACATGTATCATAAAGATGCAGTTGTTTTCAATTGAAGAGGAATACAGTGTCTGTATAAGGGTTTTATTAACCTCTTTAACATCATAATCACACAAGAATCTACTGGGAGCAATTTGCACATTTAGAGGAATGCAATACATAGTGACCTTATTTGTGATCACGTAACGTTATCTCTAGCAAAGAGCATTTTATTTTTTCACTTGCCCATTTAGTCACTCCTTTACAGAGAGCAGAACTCCAGTAAAGTTAAATGTGTTACTGTATATACACCGATCAGCAAACAACATTAAAACTGGTTTTAAAGTTGTGACTGATCGGTGTAAAGTTAGCCTTTAATGTAAGTCCAGCATCACATACTGTATTGCTAATTGTTTTAATAATCAGGGTAATGAAATTAAACGTGTTTGTAACTGTGTCAGCTTACCTTTTAGAATGTTACTAATGAAATAACATTTGTTATGAATCTGCGTCTTTTCACTCCATGGTTTATCTGAACACACACACATAATTATGTATGTCACGTTTTGATATCAAACTGAGCTGTAGTTTTTTCTTAGTCAAGGAGAAAAAAATTATACCCTATGTAGTGCTTGGGAGGACCTTGTTTTAGTTTTTGTGTCTGCAATGCCAAACCGAACCTAATTTTAACCAAAATGAAGCCCTAACATTGACAAAGAAAGTAATTACAGTTGTCTTATTTTGCTTGACAGTCTTGTTAGTCTTGTTAGCCAGCTAGCCAGTACCATAGTAGGCAGCCACAGGGTGTATGAACCCTGCAGCTCCATTGTAATGACAGGATTTTTGATGTGCTGCATTCAGTCAGTTAATACTTTAAAACTGTATGTTGGCTGGTTGTTAAACCACACTGGGCCAAATGCAAGAACATTTCTGTTAATCCTAAATCTCTTTGTATATATCTATGGGTTTCTATGGGTTTTCTGATATAATGTTTCAAGGGTTCTTCAAACTGTTTTAACTGAACAAACTTGTTATGAACTGCTTGTTTCAGCTTGATGAATGTCACTTGTTCATTAAGAGGTGCACAGCTGTAAGACTTGACCGTTTGCATAATGCCCCTAAAATTGCCACATGAGGTTACCTGTTCAGCCCATTCCAAAAAATGAGAATTCTTCATTTTACAAAGACTTAAAAGATTTCCACAGATTTTGACAGAAAAAAACCCAATACGTTTACTTTTGTCAGTAGTGGTATTGGGGAATTTGAAACAATTAGAAAATATTAACAGTACAGCTGCCAACAGTGTGTCATCAGAGCAGAGCTCTACTGTGACAGTCACTGACAACAGAATATTACAGCCTAAAGTAGGTGATGTTACACTGTCCTGCAAAGATCCTGAGGCAGCTGTCAGAGTGAGAGCATTTTCAAACAATTGGTGAAATGTAGAACTTGCTGTCACAAAATGTGCCTTTAAATATCATTACTTAAGAAAGTGGCCATGATGATGAAGATGATCTGGTGAGCAGAATATTAAATTTACATTAAATCTGTTTTAGTTAAATATTTTATTTAAGGTAATTTTGGTATCATATTTAAACTCCAAATTCATTCAGAATAAGGTATTGTGATTCTTAAATCAAACAAGTGTTTTTTCCTCCTGTGGAATAGGGCAGACTGTCTGTTTATTAGTCATATGAGATATCTAGAGACTTTTTTTTGTACCTAGGGAAAATTCTAAATATGAGAAAATTGGTCAATGACTCAAATTTCATTAAATCACTGGTACGTGCCACTTAAGGATAAATCTGTGCATTGTAGTGGTTCTTGCGTAAGGTTCAATGCAAATTTTTGACAAATAAATAAATAAAAATTTTCCACTCCAACTTCCAAGTAAGAGATATTTAAGAGTTGAAAAAATTTGAACGTAAACTTACTAGCTTTCAACTGCATCTCTTCCTCACTGGATCAAGTTTGCTCTGTCAAAATAATCCAGTATCACTTGGAAATACATTCATATTGGACAGTTCAGCATTTCATGATTTACGTCCAGTGGCGAAATTCAGTGCAGGTAAGGGTGTGGAGATTGCAGTGGTGGATCAGTGTGTAGCACATCCAACTTTCATGCAGGGGACCAGAGTTTACATCCTGTCACAGATGTTGTCACAAAACATTATCAGGGGTTTTGCAGAGGTTGGTCAAACAAGATGAGATGTGTAGATGCAGCAGCTTTGGAGCTCTTGGAAGGCACCTCTGATGGTGCTGAGTAATGGAGAGTAATAGAAAAAGTAATTGCTTTTGATTGTTTTTTCAATATTTTCAGTAATATTTAAAGGGTAATTGATTACAGTCTTCAAGTATATTGCCCAATCCGGCTCATTGTTTTGGTAATGTTCTTTCGAGCCATTTAGGATAAAGACAAGAACAAAGAAGCAGAAAAAATCCAAGTGTCTTCCCCAGACTGCAACTCTTTGGTAATAAGAGTGAAAAATCAGAACATGAGATGACATCAATGTGGGCTGTAATCCCACGCCTTTCCTCAGTCCGTTCTGAGAATCCACCTCCCATAGCCAAACAGTGTGCTGGATCCTGGCTGCTGGCCTCCTGCTACAATTACAATCCCTTGTCCCTCACACACTTAATTCTAAGGTGGCTCTCTCCACAAACACTGGACAAGATGACAACTTGCAAATGGCCCAGACCCAGATATCATTTATATGTATAATGGTGTTGGTCTTGATGCATTTCCCCAAAAGTAAAGCTGACATTTCAAATGTGGTTTTGCAAATGGTCTGGGCAAGGATAACTTAGCAGCAAAATCACCTAATTTTTCCCACCTTGAGAAAATTAAGTGTGTGTGAAAGGCATTATGGTCAAAGTTGAGAAGCCTTTTCCATTGGTTGAGATGGATGAGAACTGCTATCTGTTTTGTTTGTTTAGAATAATATCAAAGATGAGTTTTCACAGGATTTAAGTGTTTCCACAGTGACTGTTTAGAAATTCAGAGACCATGCTATTCAGAGAAATCATTTGTGACTGTCTTTTGATGCCTTTTAGGCTGCGTTTGTGTTGAGACTTTTCAGTCTCCTTTTAGCATAACAAGGAGAATGCATCTAATGGCAGGGACAGTGGTGTAAAAAGGATGGGTGTCTCTTTTCAGTCCTAGCAGGATTAGAAGACAGTTTACTGATAAGCTTACTAATGATATTCGCATCATAATCCTGTCTTCTAGTTGACTCAAGCTCTTTGATCCCTCTCTGAATTCATATGCATAAATGTATAGAAAGAGTAAGAGATAACAAGACTGCGGTGCCCCGAAAGCTAGATTTCCATATCGCACATTAGCTTTAATCACGTTTCTATTGATTAGTCCCAAAACATGAAACATACAGAGGATATGCCACATTCACCAATGTTCAAAGATTTTCATGAAATATGGAAGTTCAATTAAAAGATGAGAGTATGCACAGCTGGTTTACTTTGTGTTGCTGCAGGATCAGCTTCATGTGTCAAACTCTAACCTGCTCTGTCTCACTCCTTATGTGTCTCATTTTCTCGTTGTCTGTCTGAATGAGTGACATTTTTGGCTTCCCATAAAAATAAAGTAAGAACCTGAAGTAGTTCTTCATGCCATATGAGAACCTTTTAAGTTCTACAAAGAACCTATCAGCCTATCCGCCTATCCACTGGGTATACAGTTAACATCAGTGGGATATCAAAATCCACTCAAATTGTGTTTTCCATTAGTTACAGACAGTTTGTCTGTAACTAAGAGTGTGAGTGTGTGCATGAGTGTGTGCATGCCCCTTTGTGATTTTGTAAAAATTTTATCTCTAGTACCTTTCTTAGGTTACACAGCCGTTAAAACTAGAGTCCGACCGGGTTGGGTCATAACTGTCGCTGCCAAATTTTAGAGCTGAATCTGAGATTAATGTGATTGGGAATTGAAGTTAATTCTCAAATAAGAAGTTATATCACCTTTACCATATCAATGAGAGTCTATAATAGTGATTTTGTCAAAGTATTGTTAGAATAAAGAGTAAAGAGTCATGCTAATGATGTTGCAAAGTTATATGAAATATCAACATATATTTCCGTCATCTGCTGACTGGAGTTGCTATGCAGGTACATGGCAGATACCTTATGATAAAGACTATAACATGTAAATGCCAGCATTTTATTTCATGTGTTGATTAGAACTGGAATGCAGAAAAAATTGGAAATGAATGGACCAACATCGGAGGAAAAGGGAATGTGAGAAAAAGTGGTAGAGGATCTTCTTCTTACAAGCATAAACCTGGCTCCCTACCTGCAACCTTTCTTTTACCAATCAACAAATCTCATCCAGTAATAAATGCCTGCAGTATAAATACCCTGGTTCTTCACTCCACTCTTTTCCAGATTGTTCCACCACTGTAGTAACAGTGCTACAGCCAACTTTTGCTAGTCTTGTAACCTTGGTTTCCTCATGTTTACCTGAACCTTGCCTGAACGTGAACTCCCTGCCAGTCCGCCTCACCCAGCTCCTCACTTGTCTGCTGGTCCAGTTATTCCCTGTTTGCATGCCTGCCCTGCTCCTTGTACCTCACCCTGGCCCCTGGATCCGGATTTCCCTGCCTGCCTGCCGGATTTTACATCTCTGCATTCTCCCTTTGAGTCCAAAATGCATTTAATGTCACAAAATGATCCGGCCAACATGGACTCAGCAGACTCAGACCAAGGCACCACCCAATTACAACAACCCATCATCAAAAAAAACTGGGACAACATGAACCCCTCCTCTGGAGGGGGTTTTGTCCTGCAATGTGCCCTGGTTTTCAGTCAGCTTTCAGTTTTCCATCTGACCAGTCCAAGGTACATTATGTTAGGGGAATAACATAATGTACCTAAGATTGTGGATGCTGTGGCTTCAGAGGTACTGCGGGTCGTCCACTAACTGGAAGGTCGGAGGTTCAATCCCCAGTTCCTCCAGTCCGCATGTTGAAGTGTCCTTGGGCAAGACACTGATCCCAAAATTGCCCCGGAACCCCAAATTGCCCCCAATGTATCATTGGTGTGTGAGTGTGTGTATTATAGAAAGTGCTGTATGTATAGAAAACCACTCTATGAATGTGTGTGAATAGGTGAATGTGGCATGTGGCATGTGCTTTGACTGGTCGATTAGACTAGAAAAGAGCTATAGAAGTGCAGTCCATTTACAATTGAAGAGGCAGAGCTTTAGCCTGGGTTAAAGCAGAAAATACTAATCATTGCTAATCGAATACAAGTTTGTCTTACAATGATTTTGTGGAGAAAATGAAGGCAGTTTTTGGCCACCCTGATTATTTGGGAAATGCCACTAATCCTTTATTGAATCTCCGCCAAGGACCAAGAAGCGTAACAGATTATTCAGTAGAGATTGGGATGTTGGTTGCAGAGGCATGGTGGAATGAGGAAGCATTATGGGGAATATTCATCAAAGGATTGTGTGAACAGTTAAAGGATTAACTTGTGGCTAGTGATTAACCCACTAATCTTGGCTCTTTGGTCACTTTTGCCATCAAGATAGATGACTGCCTGTGAGAGTGATGCCGAGAGATATCCAAGAGAGATATGCAAGAGTTCCACTTTCCTATGGTGGTCCAATGTCGGCGCAGTCTCCTTCTGTGGCCTCTGAAAAGGAGCCTATGCAGCTGGCATGGGCTCATCTCACTCCGGCTGAGTAGCTGCGCTGGATAAGGGAGGGTGAGTGCCTTTACTTCAGGAAGTCATTTCATTGCTGCTTATCATGTTCCAAGAGATTTGGCTCACTAGTAGGAGTGGGAGTACTGGTGAGTCAGACATTTTCTTCAGCCCTATCTAAACGTAGATTGCAGATTTCCGCTGCCTTGTGCACTAGTCAGCTCTCTTTGCCTCTTCTTACCATGATATATTCTGGTGCAGAAGATAATTTTTGGAACATGTCTGGTATTCTTCTCGAACCACTTAAAACTCCTCTCGCTACAAATGCTTTCGATGGGAGGTTTCTGGATAGAGCAACTCACCACACTCTTCCTGTGACTCTGCTGTCGGGCAACCATAGAGAAATAATTCAGCTCAATGTTATCTCTGCTCCTAAGACTCCTCTTGATCTGGGTTACCCATGACTAAAACAACATAATCCTCACATATTTTGGGCTGCTGGTAGATCAGTTGGAGTCCATTTTGTCTGTCTGCAGTCTGCTTTGTCTCCAGTAGAGGGTGCAACCATTCCACTCAGCCCGGAGCCTCCAGACTTGTCTTCCATTCCTGAAGAATATCATGATCATGGTGAGGTTTTTAGTAAAGAGTAGGCCCTCTCTCTGCCTCCCCACCGTCCGTACGATGATCTCTTTCCTAGCACTCCCCTTCCCACCAGCAGACTATACAATCTGTCTCGACCCAAAAGAGAGGACATGGAAAGATACAGCAGAGACTCTCTTGCAGCAGGTATTATCTGTCCTTCTTCTTCTCCTCTTGGTTGCAGAACCCTTTGCAACAGTGACAGCCTCTAAACATTTCTCGTAGCCATCTAGAAGCTTCTTGCACCTGTCTGATGGTAGTTTCTGCCACTCTTTGCTAATTGCTCTAGGTTAGCATGAAGCCCTTTAAATGTCTTGTGTGGTGCTTTTTCTACATCATCCATCACAGGCTCATTGAGTTTCTTCTTAGCACCACGTCTCAACAGTTTTATCACTGTGAAACTTCTTGATAACATTATGAACTGTTGAAACAGGGATTTCAAGATCTTTGGCTATTGCCTTGTAACCTTTGGAATTGTTATGTTTTTTGACAATGCTATTTCTGATGCTCTCAGACAGCTCTCTTGTCTTCGCCATTGTGAAAAAGAAACTGGAATAAATCAGTTCCTTTTTATGCGGTAAAACCATCATTCATTGGTTAATTCAGGTCATGTGAACACTGAAAATTTATGCAAAGATTAGTTTTATTTGTCTTTTGTTTGGTTTGAGGAACTAATTTAAATGCATCAAAAGGGTGCCAATAATTGTGTCAAGCATACATCTATTTTTTATTTCACTATATGGAAGAATTTTTTTCTTGTGGTTGTTCGGTAACTTTGGACATTTTTTCAAATATTCTGATTTTACAAAACTGGTTAATTTGTATGAATTTCTGAAGATATTCTGTTCTTAAAATTCAGGGGTCCCAATTATATCAACCAGGTTTTTCAGTTCCTGCAGCCTTTAATCACATCTGCTTTTGAGACACTTCAGGGAGCTATAGTGTTCACCAAGCTGGACCTAAGAAACATATACCTCCTGGTTAGGATAAGGGAAGGAGACGAATAGAAAACTGCATTCAACACACCACTTGTACATTTTGAGTATCTGGTCATGCCTTTTGGGCTTACCAATGCACCATCAGTGTTTCAAGCGCTGGTCAGTGACGCCCTTAGAGACTTTTTCTAAACCGCTTTGTCTTTGGGTACCTTGATAACATTCTCATCTTTTTCCAGAATATGACTGACCATGTCTCGCATGTCCAACAGGTGCTTCAGAGGCTACTAAAAAAAAACTGTTGATCAAAGCAGAGTAATGTAAGTTTCATGCTAACACTGTTAGCTTCTTGGCCTACATCATTGAGCGGACAGGTGAAGACGGACCCAGAAAAGATGAAAGCACTGGCAGAATGGCTTCAACCTACAAACAGCTGCACTGCTTCTTAGGCTTTGCCAACCTCTACCATCTCCGTCCTGCACTGACTCCTTTATTTTTCTCCTAACGTGTAGTTGCTGCAGTATCCTGAGAGATTGAGACAGACCGATCCAGGTAACGGCCCACCTAACCGCCTCTTTGTCGCAGGCTGTGCTTGTTCTTGAGTACGTCAGTGGGTGCATACCTAAAACTTCTCCTGCCATCCTGGGATCAACTGCACCATGTCCCTGCTCAAGAGGCCTTTTTGGTGGCCCACCAGGGAGACTGATGCCTACAACTATGTCTCTGCCTGAAAAGTCTGTGCATGAGAGAAGGCATCTCACAGTCCATCTCCTGGTTTTTGTTATGACCTTTGCCAGTCCATGGTCACCCCTGGTCTCATATTGCCCACAACTATGTCACTGGTCTACCTCCTTTGCAAGGTAACACAGTCATACTCACCACTGTTGGCTGTTTCTCTAAATTGGCCCAATTTGTTTCTCGCCCTAAACTCCGTTCTTCTCATGAAACTGCTGACCTCGTCATTCACCATGTCTTTCATTTCCATTGCATTCCTGTTAATTTTGTTTCAGATAGAGGTCCCCAGTTCATCTCCCAGGTGTGGAGTGTGTTTTGTCAGGCACTAGGGACGAAGTCAGTCACTCTTCTGGTTTCCACCCTCAGACTAATAGTCAGAAGGAAAGGGCCATCAAGACCTTGAGGGGACCTTACGTTGTGTTGCCGCCATGAACCCCCTTCTCCTGGAGCACACACCTGGCATGGGTTCCATATGCCCACAACTCCCTTACCAGCTGTGCCAAAGATTTTTCACCTTTCTAATCAATTCTGGGTTCTCTTCCAATTCTGTTGGCGTTCCTGGAAAGCAAACTCGCTGTTCCCTCTGTCAGAGTTCACCTTCATCGCTGCAGAAAGATTTGGAAGAACACTCGCTCTGCCCTGCTGCACACAGCAAATACCAACAAGTGTTTGGCGGACCCTGGTCCCTGAATACAAACCAGGTCAGCACATTTTGTTGTCTTCAAAATATTCCTATAAGAACTGAATCCAGAAAACTGTCACCATGCTACATTGACCCATTTATTGTTGAGAGTTATCAATCCCACTGCTGTCAGGCTTAAGTTACCCTCTTCTATAAGAATCCACCCTACATTCCATGTGTCTCAGTTGATACCAGTATCTTCTAGCCCTCTAGGTCGACAACATCTAGCCCTTCCTGCCTGTCAACCTCACACAGACAATCTCTCCATGAAGGCATTCTTGGTGTTGCAATTGGTTGTACACATGGAAAGTGACGGGAGTAGGGGTTTGAAGGATAAATCACTTTATCAAGTGGGTGTGGTTGTCGGATTGTCGGTTACAAGAATGATCTGACACACCCCCCTGCCCCATTTCCAACATCAGAACGATTTGGGGATAGGGGGTTTCAGATGATGTTCGATAATCTTCAAGCACTTTGTTTGATGCATACTGACACCTTAATCCTTCAGATATTCAAAAATGTATGTCCCAGTAGATTTGATTGTACAAATGGAGATTGTTGTCATCCGATCATTCCATCGTGGCGTGCTGAGGTAAGCGTATTGTGTCATTTCTTGTTGTCAGCTTCTGTGTGACTTTTAGCAAGTTTTTCTGTTCTGCCTCTATCCAGTTAATTTTGCTATTTTCTCCATTACGGCAGCTAAATTACCCGCTGTACATTTAAACGTACATTAGTTCTGCTCAACCAGCCTTAGTTCGCTCCTTCTTTTAGCTATTTTCTAACTACTTCACAGTTGTTTACAAGCTTTTCAGATCGGCCAGTTACTTTAGCTTAGCATTTAGCGATGCCTTCTCTCTCTCCTGCTCACTCTCCTACCCTCTCTTGCTTGGTGTTTCTCATGTTTAGTTATTCCTCTGCCCCCTTAAGCGATAATGACACATGTTATAAATGGAGTTTATTTGAAGTGATGGAGGCGAGGCTAAGTCAATTGGAAGCACAGCTCTGCACCATGGAAACCAAATCGTTAGCCGTGGTTAGTTAGCCAGCCCCAGTAGCCGATGCGAGCTGACCCAGCGTAGCTCCCACTCTCACCCCGGCTGCTCGGTAGCTTCCGGGGTGAAAGGGGGGCTGGGTGACTGTCCGTAACAAGAAGTGTAGCCCTTAGCAGAAGCCCACGGTTCACCATCAACTAGTTCATGTTTCAAACAGATACTCCCCACTCAGCAACACACCCGCTGAGAAACCAACTCTGGTTATTGGCAGCTCTATTTTGAAAAATGACCATAGTCAAATGTATTCCAAAGGACCAAGCGGGCAACGTTGAATCCTATTTAAAACTGCTGGCTAAGGATAAACATGAATATAGTAAGACTGTTATTCATGTTGGCATTAACAACACCCGATTACGCCAAACCAAGGTTACAAAAATTAATGTTGGGTCGGTGTGTACATATGCAAAGACAGTGTCAGACTCCATAGTTTTCTCCGGGCACCTGCCTCATCTGACCAGCGATGACATCTATAGCTGCATGTCATCATTCAACCACTGACTGTCAAGGTGGTGTACAGCAAACGACGTGGGCTTTGTAAATAACTGGCAGACTTTTTGAGGAAGACCTGGTCTGAGCAGGAGACACAGCATACATCCCACTTTGGATGGAGCAGCTCTCATATCTAGAAATCTGACTGAGTTTATTAGTAGACCAAAACCATGACAACTCAGATTTGAGACCAGGAGGCAGAGTTGCAGTCTTACATGCTTCTCTGTGCTTCCAGAGAAGCCTAAATGTTAACCTAAATGAATCCACTCCCCCCAGTCATATTACTAGTTACATTCCTGGAGGCACTGGCTGAGGAGGTGGAGTTGCAGCTCTTTTTAACTCAAGACAAATAATCAACCTAAAAACCTAAACTCAGTTATAACTCATTCGAAAGCCTGGTTCTTAGTCTTACACATCTATCATGGAAAAGTCTATTCTTTTTGTTATAGTCTGCCACGCTTCCTGCCCATACTCTGAATTTTTATCTGACTTGTCATCTGACATGGATAAAGTAATTATAGTAGGTGATTTCAATATTCATGTGGACGTTGATAATAATAGCCTTAGAACTGTTTATCTCATTATTAGATTCAAAAGGCTTCACTCAGGATGTAAATAAACCCACTCACTGTTTTAACCACACCCTGGACCTTGTTCTGACTTGTGGTATCGAAATTGAACATTTAATAGTCTTACCACAGAATCCTCTTGTATTGGACCATTATTTAATAACTTTTGAATTCCTGTTACTGGACTACATACTATTAGCCAAAAATGTATTTTCTAGATGTCTATCTGATAGTGCTGTAGCTAAATTTAAGGAACTGATTCCATCAGCACTTAATTCAGTGCAATGTTACAATACAACAGAGAACTCCTATGCTAACTTTAGTCTTTCCCAAATTGACCATCTTGTTGATAGTGCAGCGGGAATAATGACACTTGACTCTATTGCCCCTCTAAAAAAGAAGATAATAAAACAAAGGAGGTTAGCTCCATGGTTTAACTCCCTAACCTGCATATTAAAGCAAACTACGTGAAAACTTGAAAGGATATGGCGTTCTACCAAACTGGAAAAATCCCACTTAGCCTGGCATGATTATCTTAAAACATATAGGAAGGCCCTCTGTAATGCCAGAGCAGCCTATCACTCATCTCTAATAAAGGAAAATAAAAACAACCCTCGGTTTCTTTTCAGCACTGTAGCCAGGCTGACAGAGAGTCATAGCTCTACTGATCCATGTATTCCTATAGCTCTCAGTAGTGACGATTTCATGAGCTTCTTTAATGATAAAATTCTAACTATTAGAGACAAAATTCATCAGCTCCTGCTCTCATCCGGCACCGATTTATCTTCAAACACAGGAACCTTAGAAACAACTGTGCAACTTGATGTATACTTAGACAGTTTTTCTCCCATCGACCTTTGCTAACTAACTTCGACAACATCTTCATCTAAACCATCAACTTGTCTCTTAGACCTCATCCTAACTAGGCTGCTTTTGGAATTTTTACCCTTAGTTAGCACCCCTTTAATAGATATAATCAATATGTCTTTATTATTAGGCTATGTACCACAGTCCTTTAAAACAGCTGTAATTAAACCTCTTGTTAAAAAGCCTATTCTTGATCAATATGTTTTAGCCAACTATGGACCCATATCTAACCTTCCCTTTCTCTCTACGATCCTTGAGAAAGCTGTCGCCAACCAGTTGTATGACTTCAATCAGGATTTGGAGTGCATCATAGCACAGAGTCAGCACTGGTGAAAGTTATAAAATAACTTTCTTACTGCATCAGACAAAGGACTTGTCTCTGTACTTGTCTTGTTAGATCTTAGTGGTACATTTGATACTATTGACCATCATATCCTATTATAGAGACTGGAGCATTTAACTGGCATTAAAGGAACCACTCTAAGCTGGTTTAGGTCCTATTTATCATATTGATTTCAATTTGTGCAAGTTAACAATAAATGCTCCATATGCTCAAACATTAGTCATGGAGTTCCACAAGGTTCTGTGCTTGGACCATTTCTATTCACCATATATATGCTTCCTTTAGGCAATATTATTAGGAAAAACTCCATAAACTACCATTGTTATGCAGATAATACCCAATTGTATTTGTCAATGAAGCCTGGTGAAACCAATCAGTTAACAAAACTTCAAGCACGCCTTAAGGAAATAAAGACCTTGATGAAAAGCAACTTTCTGCCGCTAAACGCAGACAAAACTTAAGTTGTTGGGTTTGGCCCCGAAAACTTCAGAAACACATTATCTAATGATATAGTTACTCTGGATGGCTTTGCTCTGGCCTCCAGCACCACTGTTAGGAATCTTGGAGTTATCTTTGATCAGGAAATGTCCTTTGACTCTCACATAAAACAAACTTCAAGGACTGCCTAACGTAACATTGCAAAAATCAGGCACATCCTTTCTCCAAAAGATGCAGAAAAACTAGTCCATGCTTTTGTTACCTTTAGGCTGGATTATTGTAATTCCTTATTATCAGGCTGTCCCAACAGATTTTTAAATACTCTCCATCTGATCCAGAATGCTGCAGCGCGAGTACTGACAGGAACAAGGAAAAGAGATCACATTTCTCCTGTGTTAGCTTCTCTGCATTGGCTCCCTGTCAAATTTAGAACAGAATTTAAAATCCTCCTCCTCACCTACAAACCCTTAATGGTCAGACACCATTATATCTGAAAGAGCTCACAGTACCCTATTACCCCACTAGAACACTGCACTCCGAGAAGTCAGGCTTGCCTGAGGTTCCTAGAGTCTCCAAAAGTAGAATGGGAGGAGGACCCTTCAGTTATCAGGCTCCTCTAACTGTGGAACCATCTTCCTGTTTTGGTCTGCAAGGCAGACACCCTCTCCACATTTAAGAGTAGGCTTAAAACCTTCCTTTTTGATAAAGCTTGCAGTCAGGGCTGGCTCAGGCTTGGCTTGAACCACCCCTTAGTTATGCTGCTATAGGCCTAGACTGCCAGGTGACTGCCCATGATGCACCAAGCTCCTCTCTCCTCCTCTTCCTCTCAATCCATACACATTCATTTGGCATTAATGCTCTTTACTAACTTGAATTCTTTTCTCTCTCATAGCTTTGTGCTTTCTCGTCTCTCTCCTCTCTCTTCCTGTCACTTTCTGCAGGTATTTCTGTCCCTGGTGCTGCAGAGTCTGTATCTGTGACTGCAAACCACCTACTGGCCCCATGATCCTGCTCAACATCCACTGCTTCAAATATTATGATTATCAACTATTATTATTACTATTATTAGTTTTATTAGTATTATTATTCATCCTATTATTATAATTATTAGTTTTATTATTAGTCTCATTATTGTTACACATCTTTATGTTATACATCTACTGTGCTACCCCCCCCCCCCTGTCTCTCTCTCTCTTTTTCTCTCAAACCAACCAGTTGGGGCAGATGGCCGCCCACCATGAGTCAGGTTCTGTTCAAGGTTTCTACCTGTTAAAAGGGAGTTTCTCCTTTCCGCTGCTGCCAAGTGCTTGCTCATCGGGGAATGTTGGGTCGCTGTAAATATAACTATAAAGAGCACGGTCTAGACCTACTCTACATGAGAAGTGCCCTGAGATATCCTCTGTTATGATTTGGCGCTATATAAATAAAATTGAATTAGTTTCAATTGAACTGAAATGCACTGTAATGCCTCATGCATCTATTCAAAAAATACCTCTTATTTCTTAAAACTTCTGCCCTCCTTCCACACTGTATTACTCCCTACTCTTTCTTAAGCCTATTTTCTCACACCTCTTTACGATTCAGGCAAAGCAGGGGGTCGCTTTTGAATGGCAACCAAATGAAAACCGGCTCTGGAGGGCAGGAGCATGAGACCAGGTACTGTTTCCTTCAATCATAATATCCATCTTTTCATCCAGCATTCCTCGGTACCTTCGAGAGCAATGTAACACGTCCAACAAAAATGAAGTCAGCACACACTAAGTTAAAGGTAGAGAAGACAGTGTAATCCCATACTGTAGATATATGCTTCACTCCAGCTGAACCTGGGAGGGGGGGGGGGCATTTCAGCAGAGCGAGCTGGAATAACAGACAAAATGATCCAACAACAATTAATTCTCTCTTTCCTTCCCCTCTGTCCAGAAAAAAAAAAACAGACCAAACATATATAAGGACTAAACAGAAGCAAAAGAAGTATAAGGAACTGCAACAACCCTCAAAAAACCTATTCATCACTTTTAACTACTGTATATAAACCTTTGCATTTGTACAGTAAGTGGTAGAAGTTAGACATTTCAACTATTTATCCAGGGCCAGGCCTGCATAACAATTCAGGAATAAATATTCATGTATATATACGTGTGTGTATGTATATATATATATATATATATATATATATATATATAATCTTTGTGCACTTTCAGAGTGCTGCTTCCACTTGACAGAAAAGACCATACAATTCTTATGATTTTCTATATTATTTCCAAGCATACTCCTTCCCTACATAGCAAGTGTTGATGCCATTTATTAGGTTTTTAAAATTCAGAATATCAACATGGGAATGTCAGTTGTGATATTATGATGTGCTGTGGGGGGCACTACTAGCATGTTTTTTGAAATTAACCATGTCCTTTGCTTGTGACCATATCTGTAATTTTGCAGCAATTAGCTGCAATTTCCTCCAGGGCGTTTCTCCTCATGATGTGCTCAGCTCCCTTTGCTTTTTCCCTTTTGTTCTCTCTTTCTCCTGCACTGTCCTTTTTTCTCCACATTGCTCAGCCATTATTATATATATTATATATATATAAAACTAGTTTTCTTGCACTCTTAATCGCAGCACAGTAGTGTTCAGGTGGTCCAGCTGAGTCAATATTCAAATGTTTATTTTTTAATCAAATTAGCTACTCCAACGTCTTTCCACATACCTCCTGACAACTACAGAAATACTCCCTTGGGTACCATTACCTGTGGTTGGTAATCACTGCTCCAAAGTAGCCACACTGTGTATTGTATGTTGATTAAGTAATCCTTCTACTGAGTGTCGCACCAACTTTCTCTCTGAATGTTTTTCTTTCCCACAATGCACTGGGCAACAGATTGGTTGGGGGGGAATGAGCTCTGTAATAAAAGCCCTGCTTTTGGAAACAGAGACAAAGAATGGAAGAAAGGACTTGATTTTTTTTTCCACCATGGAAAATTACATTTTCGGCCCCAACCTAATGATACATGATCCAACATGGTGGGAATCAAACTGAGCATTAAATATTTTACTTAGTGCATGTGTTTTGCTGCACTTTTACATTTATCTGTGTGTACATTTCAACTTCCGCACTGCAGGGAATAGCCTTTTCTGTGGATTGTTAATGTAAGGAATACTGTACGGGGTCTTTAAAACAAAGATCTTGCCTCATCCTTCAAACCTCTGGGGCAAAAGGATGAGGCAAGGTCTTTAACAGTATGAAAACCAACACAAATGACTGAATAAGAGCAAAGAAAGGACAACATGGGCATGATTGAACAATATATAATAGCCTTCAACAAAGCTATTGCATAACACTATTGTTATCTGTACACATATGACAGCATACTTCATGGTACAAATGCTGGATGTCATAGATGGAAGAGATGGGGTTAACTCCTAGACCACAAGTCACTTTTAAGGATAAATCTGGTGTCATACAACTTATATTAGTAGATTCATAGTGTAATTGGTAGTTTGGTAATCAATCATAACATTTTGCTCACCAAATGAATGGCTGAGACAACAACAAAATAAAACAGGAAATGTAAAATATGACAAACAAGGAAAACATGACCTAGGTAGCAGGACGAGACGTGACAGTGGGTCTTCATAGTTATTGTGGCAGAACAAACACTCAGGTGTACCAAAGTGTCGAAAAACAGTAACATGAAGGTATTTTAAAAAGGAAAATCTAATATTGCCTAATGTGAAGTGTTCAGAATCAATTGACACTGTTTAGTTCATTGATGATAGACTTGTATAATGTGTAGTCATTCACACTCAAAATCACACAGGGACACATTTACTTTAAATGCTTGTTCTGATGTGCCATAAAGAGAAAAACCACGTGGCAAAAAGTGAATTAATCAAAAGTTGCATATGTAAATATTTGCTTGTGTTTGGACAGTGTTATACAGTCTGGCTTAATCACACACAATTCACATATTGCACTCTCCTGAGTCTGTATGTGAGCCAGGGAAAGTGATATGGCATATGTCAGTGGGGACAGGTGTGGCACCCGTATAATACCCGGGAAGAGGGGCTTAGGTTCGGGGAAGCCACTTGCCATAGATACCCCAGTTACCCCTAACCCTGCAAAGCTTATGGGGCTAAATCCTGCCATCACATACTATTTCTCACACACAAGCACTCACAAAGTAACACAATATCCCACTGCTGCAGTTACACACCAGCTAGATTGGTGTTGGCTCAGGGAAAACAGCTGAGGAGGATGGTGTGTGTTCATAATGTATGAAGTATGTTTGTGTGCGTTTGTGTGTGTGTGCATATGCACAGGACGGCTGTGGTTCAAGGGAGATATTCTCGAGCTGTCAGCTGTTATCATTTCTCTATGTGTTAATCTCTGTGCCGATTTGTCCTGCATGTGAAAATTACACTGTACATTCATTATTGACCATTCAGGAATGTAAGACAATATCAACTGGATGTACACAAGCGAACTTGTTCAAGCACCACAAAATATGATGCCCATTTTTGAGAGTGCAGTTTTATACACAATCATTCTAAATGGTTGTAGAAACCTGTAGCATATTAGCATATTATCATTAATTTGATTTGATTAATCTGATCATTCTAAAACAAAAACGTGTACGCTTGTGTCAAGTGTGTGGGTTGTTTGCTCATTTTTACTGTACATTTATCTTGAGAATTCATATGTATGGTTTTTGCGCATGTGCATCATTTGTACAGCATACCTGCACTCCATATTGAAAACACATGTATGATACTGATCTTCCCACCTCACTCTCAAAAACAAGAAAAAGCAACCTACTTCTTTAATAAATATTTACATCACACCAACAATGAAAATACAGTCTAGCATCTGTACAGTCTGCAAATTCAGCCACTTATGTCTGTTGGGGCATACAACCAACCAATTGTACTGTTTGGTTGTATGCACTGTGCCCAGAAACGAAACCGCGGAGCTCTGTGGGGGACTGCACATGGTCAACATTCTAATTATGGACCATGAGGAGTACAAACCGTTTACATTTGAAGGCTGACCGTGCGGACAGTGATGATTTGGGGAAAAAGCAAACATATTCCGTCAAAGTAACAAAACATAACAAAATATTAATGATACCAACATTGCTATTTCACATCAAACAGGCTCAAAAGTTGACTCACTGAATTAAATGGCTCAGGGGAGAAAGAAAAAAAAACTCAAAGAAGTGCACGCTCAGCCACACCCAGGCACACACACATACAGCACTGTGCAAAAGTTTTAGGCAATTTAGATGTTCAGATTCTTATTCATCACACAGCACCATCAGTGAGGCATCTGATCAGTCCCAAATTCATTCTGCATCATGACAATGAGCCCTAGCATACAGCCAGAGTCATGAAGAACAAGGAGTCCTGCAGCAGATGGTCTGGCCCCCACGGAGCATAAGCAAGATCTCAGCATCATGGAGTCAGTCTGGGATCACATGAGGAGAGAGAACACACTGAGACAGCCTAAATCCACACAAGAACTATGCCAAGTTCTCCACGATGCTTGGAACAACCTACGTTGAAAAAAAATGGCGCACCAAGGAGAACTGGTGCTGTTTTAAAGGCAAAGGGTGGTCACAGAAAATACTGATCTGATCAAGGTTTTTTTTCCATTTACTACATTTAGTATGAAGTTAAGTGATAAATAAAAACTATTCATGACATTATTTTTGAAAGCATCCTAACCTGTGCACAGTATGTGCTTAGAGAGTGAGAGTGACCCCAGTTTCTTTCCTCTCACATTCTCTGTGTTGTCTTTAGTGTAACTTTTTATAGTTTTGTCAAGCAACAGATGGTCAACGCTGACTGCACTGCACCTGACACACAAGTGTTCCTCTAACAGAACCTTTTAATTTAAAAAAAGAAAATCTATTTAACCCCACTTACAGATTCCATTGTGGTATTAGTTCATTGCTGTCCAGCATTGCCTATTATATGTTTAACAAGGAAAACAGGAAGTGTTATCTCATCTCTGCTTTGTCTTCCAAACAGACCCTCTACCTGTGCCAGTCTACGAGGTGCAATGCAGAGAAATGAAAGCATCATACGGGTTTGTTGGTTTTTTGGTGTTGGTGACACTGGCTCTCTCGCTGGTCTTGGTTTTGCAACCAGTCTTGCTAATTACTGGCATACTTAATCATGTACAAATGATCAGCTGGTCTCTGGAAACTCTTAAGCTGGAAAATCAGTGGTTTCAGTCAATAGGCTGCATTTAGAGTCCACTTTGAGTGTCCTTCTATGCTGATCAGGTGGTGGGAGTCTGTACTTATGAATACAAATCAATACAAATACAAATTTCACATCTTCTGAGGCATTGACAAGCCTTCCCATTAAATCCCGATGTCTTGATAATAAAACTGGATGCTTTTCTTGCTCAATAAACTCTGAACGAATGCTACATATTAGTTAAGGGGGCTTTTAGAGAGAACTGAGAAAATTATGTCTTTTCTCTTTATCTGAACTTTTATTCTAAAGCAAGTGAATATATCATTATAGTTGAAGAATAGACAACCCCGGCATTCATGGCCCAGGACTTAGCTAAGGCTTTTGTCCAACTTAGAGACAAACAAAGTGCAACAAGACTAAAGGTGCTACTATACCTCTATACCCTATACAGTGGTTGGACTGTTGAAAAGCTTCTGTCACTTTTCATGATGGCTCTAAATGAAAATTCAGGAGGTAACCAGAGTTATTATAATTTATTATGTGGCGGACATGAATGGCCACCCAATTTTATGACAATACACACAGTAGATCTTGAGATGTACCCTAATGATTTTAGTGATCCCCTGACCACCAGCATCAGGGGATCACTAAAATCCTTAGGGTAAATTGTCTGAGAACCATGAAGGCTTGTACCAAATTCTTTGTCAATCCAACTTATTATGATATTCCACTGGAGTGAAAATGTTAACCTGCAGGCATTGTAGGAGGTAAAGTCAGAGAATTTGTCCTTTGGAGACCTTGAATATCTGCACAACATTTTATGGATCGATCTGATAGGTATGAAGATATTTCACTCAAGACCAAAAAGTCAACCTTATAATGAAAAAGTTGGGGGCTCACCAAAGTCATCAGGAATCATTCTCTGGGGACCACGAGTATCTGTACAAATTTCATGACATCAAATCAAGATAATTGTTGAGAAACTTCAGTCTGCTTAAAGTATTCAAATAGCTGACCATTATTGTCTGACATTCCCTACAGTGTGGCTAAGAATTTGTTTATATTATTAAATTGCAAATCTTGAGGGTAATTACCTCTGCCAAGGAGGTTATGTTTTCACCTATGTCTGTTAGTTGGTTTGTTTGTTTTTCTGTTTGTCAGCAGGATTACACAAAAAGTATTAGACAGATTTGCACCAAACTTGGTGGAGGGATGGGGAATGGGCCAGGGTGTGGATCAGTTTTGGTGTGGATCCAGGGCATTTTTCAACAATTTTGTCAATATTTGGCTTTGCCGGAGGTAGTTTATATAGATAGAGAGAGAGACCAAAATCGCTATCCTCACATTCAAATAATACACATCAAAGGTTCATCAGGTCAGAAGAAGTCTATACATTGCACTTCTTCATAACACCATGTGGATATTAAAGCAGCTGTAAAGTTGTCAGTCAGTTCCAGTTCCTTGTCACCAGTTGCTATGGTGAATCGCAGTATTGGAGTTCCATTGATTGATTTTTTCATTCACCAAGCCCACACTTAACTCTGAGTGAATATAAGCAGAGCTGATCAAACTAACTCTGATCAGCTGTTGTGGAACCGAAAACTATGAGTTTCCCATCTCAGGTTCATCAAGAGTTTAGGGAACAGGGCCCAGCTGGGGCAGAATGGTCAGAATGGTCTGTTTTTCCATGTGAAAACAAATGATTCAAATTTCAAATGATTCTTCATTCATTAGTAACTGACAATTCAGCCTAAAAAGATAAAATCAGTAAAAAAAAAATTGTTTCCACACCCCTGTTTATCTGTATCATGTGTGGAGAAGCTTTCCCATTGGTTACAATTACATCTAATTTTGTAGGGAATGATCTCTTCACTGCAGCCGCCTCTCTTTTTTTTTTCAAATTAATGATGCACAAACTCCTAAAATAGTATTTGAAGGATCTATATGTAAGATCTGCTATTGCTGCATAGCCAACATTAACATTAACAGCTGTTTACTTATCAGTCTAGAGGAAATGTTGCGAGTTCAGCATCAAATTTAGTTCATTTTAGTCGCCAAGAGCTGTCCCCAGCAGTGGAAAGCAACACCAACGTTAACTCTTGTTTTGCCTCTATTCAATCATTTCTTTTCTTCTACTGAAATTAGCGTGCTAACCAGCTAGACCCGGTCGAGCAGTCCATCTCGTCAGTTTCCGATAGTGAATCGCTGTTGTGTCCAGGCAGCCCTGTAGAAGTAGTGCAGCTCAAAGGGTGTATTATAACCTTTTGTATTGTAAACGCAATGTTGGCTGAATCTCTTGGCAAGCAACAATTGTCACCACAGCTACTCCCAGCAAGAAGTCATTTGGCGATGGAGAAAACTTACATATAGTATCTTTAAATAACACTATGAGTGAAAAATGGGCTGTTCCTAATTTGATAAAGGCCCTTGGGAACTCTTCAGAGCCATCACTTGTAGAACCACTGACAACTGAAAATGTTAAGTCTCGAAAACATTTTTTCAAAGATTTATGAACTACTTTTACCTCCTTATCACAGCAAAACACTTCAGAACAAATCATTATGCAACCCCACTGTTGTTTTTCTTTAGTTTTTCTCTTTTTTTACTTTTAAGAGTCCTACTGAAGGGCATAACAAGTGGAGCCAGTAGTAGTAAGAATTACCATTATACTTGAACGTGTTTCTGCAGATGCAGAGAGAAACTAAGTCCTAAATTATGATCCATATGTGCAATTTGTAACTGTTGTATAGAACCACAACCGAAAACCCACAATTAAGCATTTTAGCAGAAAAATGAGAACTGTTTTTCAAGCTTCCTCCTTCACTGTGTTTGTGCAAATACAAAAGATTTAAAGGTAAATGTCCATATGAGTATTTCAATTTTTGACATTCTACATATCTATTACAATTAATTACCACAAATTAAATTTTCTGTGAGGTTTTTTATTTTTACTCATATAATATGCAGCAGGTATGTAAACAGGGTGAGAAATCGTCTCTGCTAACAAATTAAGGAAGCATTTGTCGAGAGAAGGTTGAACTTACCACAGATGGCTACACATCTCCACATCCACCTGCACCAGACACTATCAGTGTATCCCAAATTAACCTTGTGCTCAGTTCTCATTTAAAGTTGTTTTTAACTTGGTGGCAGAAGTACTAGCTGAAAGCACGACATTTGACACGCAATATTATAAGTTGTTATGGTGAAGATGTCATCAAACAGTTGCCTTTTTACACATGCAGCAGTCACAGAAGCAACATTTGCATTCACTCAGAGTTGTGTTTATGTCTGTTTGATGAATGTTAGTCCAATATTCACTCTTTTTTAGCTCTGTCCTTGCCTCCATTAACTCCTGAGAAAAATATCTTGCTCATTAGCTGCTAAATGCTCAACTGTGTTCATCAGCTAGCTGCTAACTGTGCAAGTGTACAGTGGGTTTACCTTTTGTTGCTAAAATCAGCTGCTCGCTGCTGCTAAAAACAGGGTCATTTGCAGGCTGGAAAGCTAAAACAATAACCTAAAAGAGAGGAACTGCAGAGTTGGTGATAATTCTCTGTGGGTCTGCCATTACAAGCAACTCCTTTAATATTATACATAGTCATTTGATCCATTGATAATATAAAAAATATTGATCAGTGCAGTTTTGAAGGCAAAATAAACTTTCACATCTTTTTAAAACACTTCTGAATATTAATCACTGACTGCAAAATAATTTCAAGGCAGATCTTCTCAATGACATCACATTAGCAATCTATCCCAGCAGTTAAGGAGAAAAATCAAATTATACATGCTGTTTAATGTTTAACAGCACTTACAAAGGGGTAAGTTTGATTTAAGTAAACTATTGAGCGAGCAGGATAGTCAGTGTTACTGTTGCTGCTTGCTGATTGGCACACCTAAAACTACCTTGCTTGATCAGTAATTTTACGAGCTGCAACTATTAAGGGAAAAAACGCCTGCATGTTTGCTAAAGTTGGTCAGTTATCAAGTTTATTGTTGATGAACACAAAGGATTTCCCAAATTCCAATATACAATGGAAATGGTGGTCAAAAGTCGAAGAATGTCAGATGGTGGTAGTGGCTCTGGTGACATGCTTACTGTACAAAATAAAAAAAATTAAGTAAGCAATCATAATCATTCATCACTTTTGCTATTTTTTTATTAAAAAAATTAATTTGTATTATTGCTCCAAAGTTGTTGTTTTGTTATCGAGGCCAATGAAGGCCAATATATCTAGTTCTGGTGCAGTACATTAAAGTCCCTGTAGGATATGAATTTTTTCACTCTTGTCTCCTGCCCTTCTGTTCCACTCTGGCCTTTCCTCCCCTCAGCTGACCTTCCCACCCCTTCAGCCCTTTATCCTGCAGATGTTGGCTTGACTTTGTGGTTTGTCATCTCAGCACAAAGACTGCTCTGTTGACAAGGACCTGGCATTGGCCTGGGTGCCTGCCAGCGTAATCTGTCCTAGACAGCCGCTCAGAGAGCCAAAGGGAGGGTGGGCATGAGCTGGGCATGGAGCACCGGGAGGAGGGGGCTGGAGGGAGACCTGGCGGCTGGAGCTATAAGGCAGGAATGGAGTCACAGCTGTGACTCCACAACCCCTTCTCTTCATTCTCATAGCACGCTACACAGTCAGTCATCAGACCCTATCTGCTTCTTACAAGGAGATTGGGTCACTGAGTCAGCAGTCCAGTTCTGAATACTGATGTTTTTTTAGTTTTCTTAGCCTGGCATTTCTTTATCGTGTACAAGTGTTTTGCTTTTTACTTAAAGAATTTCGTTAAAATAATGTGAACAACTTTAAGCTATTTTTGAAAGGCTTTGCCCCAATTTCCCTGAATGGGATCAATAAAGTATAATTTTTTTTTCTCCATACTCGAAGAATACACATCATCTGTTGGTTGTATCAGCAAATGATAAATGTCTAAGTATGGGAATTACAGTGTACATTTTCAAAGTCTCTCCCAGCAGGTATTCATATTTTTGCACTTAATTTATACAAATGAAAACTGACAGAAATAGGGACTGTGAATGTCAGATTGTCCCCCCTAAGCATACTGGCAGTTTAAGACTGCAGCATATAAAACAACAGAGACCTCAGTACTTCAAACCCAACCATGGGTTAATGGGACATTAAAGTTAATGCAACTTCAGTCTTATTTTCATATTTTAACATGATTAGATAGGGCATCATGTTTACATGCTCAACTGTAAGCAGTGTGAAAGAACAATGTATATATACACTTGGGTTATGTCCATTTACAGTTTTTTCAGATTAAAGTGTTTACATCAACTAACCACTTTATTGGTCCACAAAGTACAAATGGTTGCACAAAGTAAACAAGTTAAAACTGTTTAAAAATAAGTTAAATTATGAATAAAAATATAAAATCATAAAATACTTGAAATTTTGTTCCTGAATATATGTACTCATTTCACCTGTACATGAGACTGATTTGGAGGTTATTTTGACTACAAGTGACATTAAAGTTTCAAGTACCAAACACTATGGACTGTGAGCATACAAAATGGGCCAATGACTGACAAAGCCCCCTACCTGAATAAAATAGTTTTTACGCTTGTTTTGGCAGTTAGGAGGGAATCCATTAACCACCTGACACTGTTGCTGACAGCTGGCCCGAAGAAGTCTCTGATGAAAGTGAATGTCCAAAAGGCTTCTGGCCCTGGCCTGGTTCTTCGAGCTTGTTCCAGTCAACTGGCAGATGTCTGCTCTGACATATTCAGCTCATCCTAGCTCAGGCTGTAAACCCCAACTGTCTGAAGATCACCACCATTATCCCTCTAGCTGCCTTGTAGCTCTCACACCTGTCAGCCTGAAGTGCTGTGACCCATATCATGGACTCTGTACCAAACTTGATCTGCCACAAACTGCCTGTGCCTCAGAGGATGAAGAGAAACAAGCTCAATCTATGCAAGAAATGTTGTCTGTTGACTTTCTCTTAATATTTAATACTATTCCTTCAGTTCACAGTCAAAACCAGAAGGTTGAACTTTCTGGCACTGAGCACCGGCAATTGGATCTTAAGCCTCATGGTGGACAGGCATCAGGCAGTGAGAACTAGAAGTCACACTTGTTCCACTCAAACCAAGAACACAGATCCCCACAGGGCAGCGTGCCCAGCCCTCTGCTGCTTAACTGCCTCTTTTCTTATGAATGAATGGCCATGCCTGCCTCACATGTGGTGGCGATGCATGCTTGTGACACCACAGTAGTAGGACTGATAACTGAAAATGATGAAACAGCCTGCTGGGAGGAGAATAATATAGTGGTGTGTGGTTTGAAGAAAATCATCTCTCCCTTAAAGACTGGAAATTTGAGGAGCTGATTTTTGAGGTGGACTAGTTGAGGCAAAAAGGCGAAAAGGTTCAGTATCCAGGTACAAATTAACTGTTAAGAACCTAATAGCATAGGTTACTCTACTAAGCCAGGGTGAAGATTAGTAGAATCAAAATCAGAATAAGTATTGATCCTGCAAGGAAATTGCTGTGTTACAACTGCTCAACACGCAGATAGGAAAGAGGTAGTACATGTTAAAAAAAAAAAAGTAAAAACTACTATAAACTAGTAATAATAACAAATACACAGTAAGTCAAAGGAAAAAAATGTAAAAAATACAAATGTGCAAAAAGTAATGTGCGAAGAAGAATCTCCAGGCCTGTTAACATTAACATACAGCAGGTCCAGGGTCCTGCCTACTCTGATAGTGCAGTCCACAAACTGAATGAAAGTGGGGAGAGATGTAAACGACAACCCAGATGTACGGACACCCTGGGAATGTAGCATGGACGTAGCCCCACAGCTAATAGTTCAATGTTTGGGCTTCAGATAAGTTCGACCCTGTCTGCCCGAACCGTCTGAAAGCCGTTCACGAAAGCAATGAAATCTGGAGTGTCTTCCCATAGCCATGTCTCTGTGAAAAAAATAACACTACACTCGCAGAAGTCCCTCCGATTCTTCACTAGGGCCTCTAGCTTGTCCATCTTATTGTCCAGAGATCTTATGTTGCCTATGGTGATAGAAGGGAGATATAGATTATATCTCCTCTTCTCCCTCAGGATCAGCTCCCCTCCCCTCATCACTTCGTTCCTCCTTTGCATCCTCTGTCTGTCCTCCTCCTGATTTGTGCCAGGGTGTCCATTGTTCTGGTCGCCAGCCGGCTTCAGTTGGTCCCTGATGTAAACAATGCGATTCTGGAATTGCTGCACAATTTTAAAATATTAAAGAATGTATCATCAGTTTCTAGAAATGTGTTGGAGAGGGTTGGAGAGGGTCATTATCTTAATGATCCAGTTATTTAGTCCATTTTGCTCACATCCTGCAGTCTTTTGTTCGCTCCTGACTAGGATACCATGAAATTGGTGTGATTATTTTGGTCTTTATTTAACATCTCTCTTTAGTGCTAAGTTCTGTGATGTTTCTTTACTGCTACTCCAAGACATCACTTCAGTTAAAACAGTTTGGTCAGTGTTGGGATGTGTTTTGGCTTAGGTTTGTATGTTAATGAGTTTGAATTTCTCTTTTCAGACAACATGCAACCTCCTACTATAGTGATGGAAAACAATGAATAAACCAATCCTTTTCTACAGATATGGTCTACAGATGTTGGTATATACCAGGTCTGCAATAGTATCTTACATTGCATGATATTACATTACATTTATTTCACAGATGCTTTCAAGTGCATTAAAGTGAATTTAAACTCAAAATGAACAAGAGCTAGATGTCCTCAATAACTGGGAGCGCATCCGTTAACACATCAAAGCATGTCCACTGAGCTACACTAAAAGTTTCCAGGTTCAGCATTACGTGGTGCTTCCAGTCAGCAATATCTACCAAGCAGTGATGTGTGCCTCCACCTGAGCGTCAGATGGGGGAATGCAAACAAATGTTGGCTGTTGTCACCAGAGTCGTGCAATGTGAATGTGCAAAGCCATGCAAGTGTATGACAGTGCCAAGAGCTGTCTCAGTTGAGTGGATTGAGGCTTTCACCTTCTCCCACCTACTCAGCTTTTAAATATTACCAAACTAACTCAAAATGATTGAAATGGAAGCATTACATTGATTTCAGCCACCAGTGGCAGCACTGAGAGCAGTCCTCCACAGCACTCCACTTAGGAGGAAGAAATGTGCGCCATCTTTGACATGATTTATTATGCCTTTAATATAAACTTACCCTTGTGAGTAGGTCATGTTTTTATCACATCACACCTGTTTGACATAGATTTATATAAAATGTCTACTACGTGTTTGGTGATGGCATCATGATATGTGAAGGACTTCTTTACAGCTATTATTAAAGTCCTGATGCTGTTGCTTCGGAAATTCCATAATCACATATATTTAAATCAAGTCAAAGATCTTCTCATATTAACCTAATTTCTCCAAGAAAGCTCTCTTAGTTGTCTCAGTTTAACAAGGCCTAAATCCAATGTTTGCTTACTGAGACGAACCTTGTGCAGGACACACTGCAACTTCTCAAGAAACATCTTCTCATTTGTTTTTATTTTCATTCAGTATGCCATTTTGAGCCCAGTGGGGCTGTTAACTTTTGCAGAATTTAAACTTAATTTTTTGGCCCCTGAAACAATGTTTACAGACATTAATGATATATTAAGTTTAAAGTCAGTTTAAAGTCATAATGACAGTTATAAGAGGAACATTTTTCATTGATCATTAGCCCCATGCCCCCACCCTGAACCAGCTGGTGCCACAGCTCTGAATGGCAGATGTTACAGGCCTGAAAACTAATTCATGAGATTTCCTTGGGGGGGGGCAAAAAATCATGTCCTGTGTTAGTGGCTGCTGATTTTTGCCATGTGAAACTAAGCTCCAAAGTGTGTGTGTTGTTTCATTGGTCCGCACATGCTGCCCAGCAACAGACAAACTGAATCACAGTGAGGACCATCTGGGGAGCTGAATGTGTCATGCTGTGCCAAGCTGCAGAAAAATAACTCATCGTCGCACTGCCCTCAGAGGAGGACAGAAGGCAGAGGAAAGCAGTGGCAGCCATGCCAATGATCTTCACAATGCCTCATTATTATGTTGAGAACCTGGGATGGACAAATCACCACCTGTCCTTTCATCGCCTGTGTGCTGGGGTTTGGTCAGCACGGCTGTCTACCATACTGACTCTGTTTTTGTCTCAAAGTCAACTCAAACTTATTTGGCTTTGCAGTTCATCATAAATCTCTCAGCATTCAAAGGTTTCTCCAACCCAGAGCCAGAGTGGACAATACGTATTTCTAAATGGCTGTCAGGTGTTATTTTAAATAGTATACCATGACACCTCATACATTTTCCAGTTAACAGTGCATCAGTGTTGTATATATTGTTTTTTTGTACAAACAAGAAAATTCCAGGTAATTTTATCAAGTAATTTATTCATGACACAGAGAATGAAGCATACTTTAGAAAGTTAAGCTGACGTCAAGTTAAAATACATCCATCACCAGCTTCAGTCTAATCATTACTGCTTGAAGCCCATTATGAGTGTGTGTCTGCATGTATGGTGACAATATGTGAGTCAGTCAACATGCCTGGCATACCGGCTGTGTATTTCTCTGCATGACGGAATATTTTGTCATCCTGCTATCTGGATCTTCATTCTGCTCTGCCTCAGAGTGATGGAGTCTTGCTGCAATCCAGATTGACATGACTCAAAGCGCAGCAGGCAGCCTTTTCCCTGACCAGTTTTTTTCTGCTGTGTTGTCATCTCCCACTGATTAACAGTACTTACAGAGGATGATGGTCAGAGAGAATCACATTACTGCTCTCATTACCTCACTGTAGCATACGTACATTCAACTACAACAGTTCAACTACAGCATGGTTTTACAGTCAGGTAGCATTTTTAAAAAATCTGCACAAGTAGTTATTGTTATTTATCGTTAGTTATTGCTCATTCCCTGTATTACTGTAGTCTTTTAAATAATTGTAGATGATTTAACACTCAAACATTAATTAAATATTATCCAAATTATTTGTGTGTGATATATTATTCCAAATGACATTTTGCATTAATAACAGAAGACTAGATTGTAATTTACCCTCCACAGTTAGCCATGAGAATTGTCTCTGCATCTCACACACTTTAGCCTTGGGAAAATAAACTAATCTGGCTGCTCTGTTCTGTGCAATCTTTGGTATTTTTAGATGTGTCTCAGCAGTATTTGACCATGTGACTGGCTAGTATTTTAGGTACAAGTGACCAAACAACATCAATCATAACAGTAGTTAGAATATATGCAGAACATTTTCTTGAAAATGCATAGCCCTGTTCCAATTATGAAAACAATGTGATCAATCAGACCAAGAAAGTAAATTTTCCATTTTAGCACCCAGTGATTTGGTTTTAGTCACCTGCTCTACTGAAATCCCATGTGGCATTTTTGGCTTTAGCAAGACCATTCCTACTACCAAACACAGTACCTTTAGTTGTGGCATTATTCAGTACTAATTTGTCCATTCTCACCCATTTAGTTATGATATGCAACTCAAAATATAGATTCTCTGTCAATTCTACTAATTTTGGTGAAGCACAGAAGTCAAGACATCTGCATACATAACTGCATGAAGTTTTAAACAACATATGGTATATCATTTATAAAAACTGGAAATAAAAGTAGATCCAAGCCGCTCCCTTGTGGAACATCACAAGACATATTTTTCCAGTCAGAAAAACTGCATTCTGCCAGTGAGTAAAATCTTCATCCAAGGAAACTCTAAAGGTGAAAAACAAACCAATCTCCGCTTGGTAAATAACATCAAATGTTGTAGTAAAATTCATGAGCACAACCCAAAGTAGTAGCTCTTGTCATCCATATGCAATAACCATTGATCGTTGTATGATTTTAGACTCTTTCAAAAGCTCTGGACAGGTCCAGAGTGTTAAAATCAATGAAATCAACATATTGGTTTCAAAGCAGCCTAGTTGTGATTTTCAAACATTAGTTTTACAGGTAAAGCATGAGACTTTGCATGTAGCTCTTATAGAAATAATACTGTAGCCCTGATATTTTGGTGGGTAGCAATCTCTAGTCAATCTGGGCCGTGGGGAATAAGTGGGCTACAAGTTCTCTTTAACTTTACAGAACATTCTTCTTTAATAAACACCAACATGGCAAGACAGTAAATACCCAACTTCACTCTGTTGGGGTTCACAGCAGACTCCCCACTCTACGGTTGCATATTACTCTGTCTCTTACAGTCACAGCTTTCTCCTGTAAAACAATGGCAGGTAGGAACTAAAATTAATCTTAAGCAAGGGGATAGGAATAAGCAACATAAATGTTACAGATAGAAATATTAAATAATTATTGTATATAATAATAAAACTTAATTCTGCATTTGTATTGTGAACTTAAGTCATTAACACAAACATGTAAGGTGTACAGTAACTCAGGTAACAATACTACACTATATCATTCATTGCATCCTGCAAAGTAGTCAACGCAAATTTAACTTAATCTAATAATTCTAGTCAAGATGTATTGATATTATTTTCATCATGAAAAATGCTAAATATTTGCAAAACCAGGAACCATCCTCACCCACGGATATTGAATGCCTTGGCCCAAATTGTCCAGTCAGGGTAATCTTGGAAAATTCTAAGTTGGTTACAGCCCTAATTATTTCCAATATTCAAATACGACGAGATGTTTCCTTATGTGTATTTATATGAGGTGTTGGGTGAATGACTTGATAGGACCTTATTTCACAGCTTACAGGTTTATTGCCTGAAATATGCCTATTCATAATCATGAACAGAGTTTTCTGGTTTACATTGACAAAAGATCTCTATTTTCCTTAGAGTTAAAAGGGTGTTGATGTACTTGGGAGGTTTGGCAAGATTGTCTAAAAAATATTGTCAAGAAGAACTGACACTATAGGGAGTGTTAAAAGTAAAATGTGAGGAAAAACTCTAAAATGCTGAATTTTTTAAAAATGTGTTTATTTATTCCACTGTGTTTATTTATTTAGGTATTTAGTCTTAAGGTTTTAATTTGAGTTTCTTGCTTTTATGTCCACAGGTTTAACTCACTGTTTATATGTGTTTATGAATGGACAGAGGGGAGTGTCAGTGTTCCAGGCATGTAAAAAAACATGTTGATGGGACATTCAAAAATATTGTAATAGTGGAAAACAAAAAAGCAAGTTTTCATGGATGTTGTCACTCATTTTATTTTGGAATGAATATAAGCTCTTCCTTTCTGGGTTCCCACATTGCTTTGGGTGATGTAAACAGGAAGTAAAGTCTCCATGATAGGGCAGCTGTAGCTGTTTCCCTTAGCCAATTTGGATACTGGATGTCGCCAAGCTACATGTTGGGTAGAGGCAGGCAGGTAAAGGCTTTTGAAGCAGGATAGTTGATCTCTATTAGCTGATGATCAATTGCAGTAAAAGCTATGGCAACACTTCTTGCTAAGGATTAAATGTACTGTGCTGTACTGTATACTGAACATGTTAAGTCACTGGCTAACTCTATTGTTCATTTTATTTAATTTCATTTTTGGTTAGCAAAGAGACAATATTAACTTTTTAATTTGGATGCATCTGCCTTTCCTGTTTCAAACGCCCCAACCATCCAGTACAAACAAGCTCTGTGCCTGTTGGGTGCCCATTAAGAACCACAAAGGTGTAATTAGTTCCAATCTAAAAGGTGCAACAAAACTGAGAGGAGAATGAAAGAGATGACAATCCAGCACCGTCTATACATGCCTACACAGTCCTGACTGAATGAACCAAGGCCACCAGGTGTTATTAGTTCCTCCTACAGTCAGCTGCCTGGGGATTGATCACTTTTGTCAAATGCTGTTTCCTTCATGCTTCCATGAATTTTCCTGTTTGGTTTCATAAGTGTGCTGTTGATGATAAGAGTTTTAGATTAGCAGTAACATGATCAGCTGCAATTTATGTTGACTGTATTTACAATAAATACATGACTAATCTATTGTGGGACTGGTAAATGAGCAATGATTTTCCTCCGTTTCCAGGAGGTAAATAAATGAAACAAACTTCAAGGACTGCCTTTTATCACCTACGTAACATTGCAAAAATCAGGGACATCCTGTCCAAAATCCAGAATAGAATTTAAAATCCTTCTCCTCACATACAAAGCCCTTAATGGTCAAGCACCATCACATCTTAAAGAGCTCATAGTACCGTATTAACCCACCAGTACTCTGCACTACTAGAATGCACTTACATGTGGTTCCTTGAGTCTCAAAAGTAGAATGGGAGGCAGGGCTTTCAGTTGTCAGGATACCCTCTTGTGGAACCATCATCCAGTTTGGGTTTGGGAAGCAGACACCTTCTCCACATTTAAGATTAGGCTTAAAACTGCTTTTTAGTAAAGCTGATAGTGTATAGTTTTTCAGGCATCTCTCTTGAGCTCTACCGAGAATGGAGCCCTTTCTGTCGGTCTCTGAGCCTCTCCTCTGATCAGCTGACTGTCTTCTCCTCACTGGTAATGCAAATGGCAATGGTCAGTGAGCACTGAAATGAGCTGAACAGATGGTCAAATTCGGACTAAAATATTCCAGTATTTCAGAAAAAAATAAACTTTAGCCACTACAGAAGTCTTGACAGCTTGTTCACAGGCAGTTTCTGAATTCGAGTTGTGTGCATTTCTCCATGGATTGAGTGTTTTGAAACTTTCACAGTATTTATATAGCACCTAGACCTGCTTTGTGATCAAAAAAGACATGTAAATCTCATTTTCTACAATATGGGACCTTACATCCATGTTACTAACATCTTCTCTCTCCCATAGTTTTGAGCTTACTCATCTCTCTCCTCTCTCCTCCAGTCACTTTCTGCAGGTACTTCTGCCTCCGGAACTGTATGACTCTATGACTCCAAACCACTTACTACCCCATGATCTTGTTCAACACCTGCTTCTACAATTATTATTACTAGTCTTATTTTTATTGCTACACATCCCTATGTGGAACCGTCATTGTGCTATGTTCTGTTTCCTCCTGCTCTCTCTCTGTGATTTGTTACTGTTTGGCTAGGGCTAAACCCAAACCAGACCTCTACTGTCTTAGCCACTCTAATCAGCCAATATAACTGAAAACAATCTGACGAAAGACAATATAAATAAGTCAAATAACCTTGCCACTAGTCTTCACCAATAGTTAGCTTTGTGACCACAAATTAGATATTCACCTTAAAATAGAATAAACTGTATTTTTGTGAATGAATAGTAATACTTTTACATTCATAGATTGTCACTGTGCATCTGTTTTCACATGGAAAAAGATGTGTGTGCTTTCGTTCTGTCTTAAATTGATTTCTCTTTAAACAGTCATTTTCTCTGCATCTATGGACAACTCAATATTCTTTTTCACTTTAAAAACTTAAATGGTTTGTTCTCTTGATCAATTAGTTTGGCCTTAAACATTAACTGCTGTTCACAGATATTCCCTCAACAATGTTAACTTCTTCATAGATCCACAATCCTCTCAGAACTAATCAATGATCTTGGATGAAAACTGTCAAATAAATGGTAATTTGTCATAGACACTTGGAGGAGGAGTAATGGCTGTTGTATGGTTGCTTTTTCCCTGCTACTGGAGAAACTGAGCGATTGTCAATTGCAACAAGTTTTCATCTCAGGCCCCATTCCATCTCTGGGGAAAGGTTCATTGATAATTTCAATATATTTTGGAACTGTAAAAACTGTTTTAAACCTGATAGGGTTCATCCAAACACCACTGGATCCAGACTACTCTGCGCCAACCTACGTCATGCCCTTGGGATGCCATACCAAAACAAGAATGTGTGGAAAAGGGTGAGGGACAGCAGTCCCCTTCCCCTCACCTAACCCTCTGCTCCACATCACCCAAGGCATTCGGAGGATGTATCTGTCCCGATCAGGGACCTAACGACCCCCTCCTCCTCCTCTCCACCTCACTCACCAATCAAGGAGTCATTTAAAGATGCCACGCTGAAGCTAAGTCAAATTGATGAACATTAATAACCACAGACATCATCACTCAGGTGTCTACTTGAGACAGACCCCATGCTGCTTCCTTAAACATACCGGTGATCTTAAATAGCTGATGGCATGGTCAAACACATCGCAGCAGGATGAACAAAGTGTGCTCAAAGTGCATAGTTACTTTAGCTAATTTGACTCCAGTTGTGTGCCAGCCACAGCCTGTGTCAGTCAATGTCTTTAGTACACTAAACTTAGCTTTATTAAATATCAGGTGTCTGGCTGACAAGTCACAATTAATTCATGATTTTATTATCAAGAAAACCTTGATTTTATGTTTTTAACTGAAACTTCGTTAGATGAAAACAATAGCACTGCAGCCCTTATCAAATCAGCTCCCCCAAAGTCCAATTTTTTCAGTGAGGCTGGAACTCTTTGGATGGGAGGTGGAGCAGCCACTTTATTTAATAATGTGCACCAGTGCAAACTATCATCTTATGGAAAGTTTGGCTCTTTTGAAAAAGTTTGCACTTCAGTTGAGATCCTCCTGTCGAGCAATATTAGTAACCATCTACGGGCCCCCAAAATATAGTAAAAACTTTTTTGATGACTTTACTAAGCTGACAGTCGTATATAAATTGATTTTAACTGTGTTGTTATAGTGGGTGATTTTAAAATTCATATTGATAATTCCAAAGATGACATTGCTAAAAAACTTCCGTACATCCTGGATAACTTTCGACTTTCCCAACATGCACTGGATTCAAGACATAATGAGGGACATATTTTAAACCTAATTATTTCCCAAGATCTACACATTTCTGAGGATGTGGTGGCTGATGTTGCCCTTTCTCATCATCATCACTTTGTTTCCTTTTAAATGACCGTCTCTGCTGAAACCAGCAGAACTAAAACAGAGGTAATCACAAAGCTCTATTTAAATGAAAACACCTGTACATTATTCACCCAGGCTTTTACACCCATATCAGCTCTGCCTTCAGCTCCTGTCAAAGATCTCATACACAGTTTCCATTCTAAAGTTATGAATATTACTGATGCCATTGCCCCCATTAAGACAGAAGTTGTGTCTGGTATGAAAAAAGCACCATGGAGGACCATGCCACCATGTTCATGATGACATCTGTAAAGAGTGACTTTCCCATCTATAACTTGAAACTAAAAAGGACAAGGCAGTCCTTTTTCTCTGAGATTATTCATAAAAATAACAGTAATGCATGCACTTCATTCACTGTCGTTAACAGACTGACAAACCCCTCAGCATCAGTCCCTCCTGAACTTTGCATCTTTTTTAACAAATAAAATTCTAAGGATAAGACAAACAGTCTGTAACTCCATCTCAGGCAAAATAGCTATGTTGACTGTGTCTTTCCATAACACCACTCTAGTTAATTTGGCACATTTCACCCCCTAGTTTATGCAGCCAATACAGAAATTGTTCAACACCTTTGGCCTACTACCTGCTGCCTTGGCACTCTGCCTACAAGCTTCTTTAAGGATGTTTTTAACTGCATAGCACCAGATGTACTACAGATAGTCAATAGATCTCTTTAGGCAGGCCTTTTTCCAAGAGCCGTGAAGACTGCAGTTATTGAACCTTTTTTTTTTTTTTTAAAAGTCTAATCTGGATGCCTCAGTAATAAATAACTACAGACCCATATCAAACCTACCTTTTTTAGGACAGATTATTGAAAAGGTTGTTTTTAAGAAACTTAATGCCGTCTTGGTGCAAAATACTTTCTATAATGCTTTTCAGCATAAAAAAATGACCAGTCACATGAGTGTTGCAGCCCAAAAAAATCCCATATTACCCATCCTTCTCTTAGTGTCCTTTACGTTATAAATCTAACCTGAGAAGCCCCTGCATTGAACTGATCCTGCTGCTTGTTCCATGCCTTAGATTACTCACTCTATTTACATATTTATTTATTTACTTATTTATTTATGTAGTTTGAAAAAATGTCTAGCAAATTTCACCATTCTGCAGGTTTCGTGAAAACCTGCAGAATCACTTGCTTAATCAAAAGTTGTAACCTAAGAGCATCAGTGGTTCATAGGATAAACGTTTGGATTTTGTGGACTATCAAAATAATTTTAGTAACATTTAATCATGAGGTTCCTTAGACACGACATGCAACAATTTATGCAGATTGGATTACAACCTAAGATACGTTTGAAAAAGTATGTGTTGATTATTTTTCAAGTGTAAAAGCCCCAGCTAAGTCGCCAATATACACTAAATTTTGTACACAACCTCAGTGTGGCACATCAAACTACTGCCCCAACTACTGTGAGTTAATCAAACAGACTTATGTAAAGGAAAATTACATCACTTCCTTTGTATGAGTAAAAGTTTTTCAGAGTATCAATAGCTTATGATCACGAGAATACATAGATGATACATGCAAAGTGTACAGCCTAAGAGCAGTTTTGAAAAATAACTTACTGTATCTCATGATTTTGATACAAAAGTGCCAATTAGTGGCCAATTGGCACCAAATTTTGTTTTGCCGCAGTCAGGCATGAGAAATTACAGGACCAAGTTTTGTGTTATAGGAGTGGTTATTGGAAAGATATGCAACACTTCCTGTTTTGACTGCAACCGTTAGGAAGTTGTTCCTTTATAATTTTTTACATTTTTTGGATTATCAAAATTCATTAAATAACTAATCAAGTTCATGGTCCAAGCTGTGTATGATGTCCTACTCAGCCCAGCAAATCGTCATGTCTTGGGCAAGAGTGATACTCCACCAGGTCCTTGGTGCCTCGGAAAAGGTTGCCTGGAGCACATCCTCAGCAGCTGCCCAACAGCCTTGGGGGAAGGTGTCTACCACTGGTGACTGAAGCCGGTTGCCGAGACCATCTCCAAAAACGTGGCTAACATCAAGCACGTGCACAGTCAGAGGAACAGCGCCTTTGTCAGGATTGGAGAGCAGCCTAGGGCACAGCCCAGTTCAGCAGCGAGTCTGCTCCCCTCTACATCGTACTGGGAGCTGCAAGTGGACTTGGGGAGGTAGCGCATGTTCCCAGACCACATTATAACAACATCGTTGAGGCCAAACATTGTGCTAACATCAGCCTCTACAAAGAAGGTGCTCCTGATGGAGCGGACTGTTCCCTGGGAGGACAGCAAAGAGGAGGCAAATGAGTGGAAGTTGTCCAAGTACCAGGAGCTGGTGGAGGAGTGCCTATTGAGAGGCTGGAAGGCTCACTCTGAGCCCGTCAAAGTGAGATGTAGAGGCTTTTCTGGCTACTCACTGTGCAAGGTTTTCTCCCTACTTGGTGAAAACCCCAATAGGAGGGATCTAATGGTGACAACCTTGGCAAATGGATTATCAACGATGACTTCAGAAAGATGCAATGTCTGCAAAGAGATTCAGCTCCAGGACTCAGTGGAGTAACCTATAAAGTGTACAAGCGTTGCCCAGAACTCCTCAGAATCCTTTGGAAGATTCTGCGAGTGATTTGGTGCAGGGGATCTGCTGCTGACTAGTGGAGGCAAGCGGAGGGCGTCTGGATACCCAAGGAGGAGGACTCAACCAAGCTGGAGCAGTTGAGATCCATCTCATTACTCAGCATGGAAGAGAAGATCCTCCACAGTGTCCTGTCAAGAATGATGACAGACTTCCTCCTAAAGAAAGCCTACATTGACACCTCGGTCCAGAAAGGTGGCATACATGGGTCTCCAGGCTGCATTGAACATACCTGAGTTGTCACCCAGATGATCAGGGAGGCCCACAAAGGGAAGGTAGTCCTGGTGGTGTTTTGGCTTGACTTTGCCAATGTATACAGGTCAATACCTCACAAGCTGGTGGAGACTAGCCTGGATGGACACCATGTACCCACCAAGATGAAGGAGCTCATTCTGAATTACTACGGGAACTTTCAGAGTCACTTCTGAAAAGGGGATCATCTCAGTTACTCAAGGTCTGTAGCCTCAGGGATGCAACTGCTGTCCAAGCAACCATCAATGAGCTATAGACTTGGCTCACCACGGTAGACAAGTCGGGCTTACCCCGTGGGTTCAAGGCTTGGATCTACCAACACGTTATCTTACCTCGATACCTCTGGCTTCTACTGGTGTATGAGGTAACACTCTCAACAGTCGAGACCCTGGAGAGGAAGCAGGCTGGGAGATGGCTGGGTCTTCACGTAGCTTGAGCAGTGCAGCCCTGTATGGGAGGACCAATAAACGCCAGCTCCCGATCAGTAGCCTCGACGAGGAGTTCAGGGTTTCCCACACAAGAGACGCAGTGCTTTATTAGGATTCCAGGGACTCTATAGTGTTGTCAGCAGACATTATTGTGCGAACAGATAGGAAGAAAAGAGCCCAGGAAGGACTGAAAATCGTAGAGTCTTGGCTGAGACACAGGGCTTTGGTGGGCACAGTGGCGACAGGACAGGCAGGGCTGGGAGCCATCCCACAACCTCGCTATGACAATGTGTATGGCAAGGACAGATGCCGTCTGGTTCTGGAGGAGGTGAGGGCAGGAGTCAAGGAGGAACGGACCAGCAGTATGGGGGACATGCGGCAGCAGGCAGCATGGACTAGACAGGAGGGTGCGCTGGAGCGAAAGATAAAAAAGAAAACCTGCAGGTAGTTATTTATGGGTCCAAGTCCCCCCTGCAATTCCCACCTGGTATCCCCTCAAGATGATACAACTTAGACCTGCAGGCTCATGGCCACAACGCAAGTCTCAGGTTGAGAGCAGCAAAGACTTTGGAAAACATTCAACTCAGATTGAAATGTTTCAGAGGGGTATTCCAGCTGGGTATTCCAGAACGAATTATTAAACTAGCCTTGCATAAACCATGGATTTGAGGTTGAGTGTACCTGTTGTGACTTAAGTTTTTGGGTAAGTGATCCAACAATCATGAGAGTCCTTAGATGCTACGTACAACAATTTATACAGATTGGACTTCAACCTAAAATGAGTTTGAAAAAACAGGTTTCATATATTTTTTAACTTTGTATAACAGCGCCACCTAGTGGCCAATGTGCACCAAATTTTGTACAGAACATCAGTGTGGCACGGCAAACTACTGGCCCAAGTTTCATGTTAATCTATGTAAAGATACAATATCACTTCCTTTGTATGAGTACACGTCTATGCTTTATAACTTTTGCATATTTTTGGAGTTTAAAAACTCTTTTAATAACTTGTGATCATCATAGTACATGGATGATATGTGCAATTTTTCATACACATTGCAATTACAGGTTAAAAGTAGTTTGGAAAAACAATTTTAGAATATTTCATAATTTTACAACAAAAGAGCCACCTAATGGCCAATTGGTGCCAAATTTTCTACATTGTCTAGGAGACAATGGGAAACTACTGAGCCAAGTTTTGTGTTAATAGGATTGACACTCGAAGAGGAAACTTTTCTGAATGTCAGCCTTTGGAAATGGGACCCTGAATTTGCCAAGCAGACAGCTTTTTTCAGGTGGAAATTCTGCTCCAGCCCTGTTCCATGTCCCATTTTTCCAGGGCCTGTCACCTCAATCCTCTTTCCAGTCAAGCCTCATGCCTCCCAGTGAGCTTCACTGACAGCTAATATCAGGCCCGCTAACCACCAGCCAGTCTCCCAGCCTGCAAGTCAAAGCGAGTTTCAAGGTCAGCTTAGCCACCAGCCCATTCCTGAGTCAGCTAGCCTCCAGTCTACATCCCAGTCAGCTTGCCTCCGGCCTGCTAGCCTCTAGCATGCACCCCAGTCAGCTAGCCTTCAGCCTGCTAGCCTCCAGCCTGCATCCCAGTCAGCCAGCTTCCATTATGCATACCAGACCGCTATACTTCAGCCCACTAGCCTACAGCCTGCCATTCAGTCAGCTAGCCTCTGACCAGCTAGCATCCTGCCATTCCCTCTTCTCAAGTCAGGTAGCATCCTGTCTGTTCCTGCTCCCAAGCCGACTAGTTTCATGTCTCATCCTGACCAAGAAGACCCTGAGCAGTCCCCTTTCTTTGGGACTCGTCTGGCAATTTTCCCCACATATCTAGGGGTCAGAGCCCCTGGAAGGAAGCTTGGATCCCAGAGACATCAATCCCTTGAGCTGCCCAAGACCACAGAGCCTCCATTGTTCGGCAACCCTGAGCCTCCGCTGACCAGCAATCCAGAGCCTCCACTGCCCAGTGCCATTATCTGGGTCCCCAGCTGGACCCTGAGTTGGCCATCCTCGCAGCCGTCCCATCTGTTCATGTGTTGAGGTTTGACATCTTGCCTGTTCCTGAGTCTGTTCCTTAGTCAGCTGTCCATGCTGACATCCTGTCTTTTACTGGCTCCTGGCTGATGACCTGTTTGTTCCTCCATCGGTGGTCCCAAGTAACGCAAAGCCGGATCCTGAGTCAGCCAACGACAAGCCTGTTCCCAAGTTGGCTGATATCAGATCTGTTCCTGAGTCAGCTGACGTGAAGATTGCTCATGATCTCCCGTTGGCAGTCCGGCCGACATCTGCTCCTGGTTACCAGTCCTGGTTCCCAGTCAATGGTCCTCTCAGCTGGAGGTCAGCTCCTGATCTCAAGTCGGCAGTAACAGGGTCTTGATCTCCAGCTGCCTGCCTGCACCATGCTTCGACCTACAGCTGTCCGCCTCCTACCCTGCACCGTGGCTTGACCTGCAACTGAATGGTGTCAGCTGTTTCTCCAGACCTCCAGTCTCTTTGCCAGCCTCCAGAGTGGTACTGCTTATGTCACAGGTTTCCAGGTCAACCTCCAGAGTTGTTCTGTAAGTTTGGTTGTTCTCCTACTCGTGCTCAGCCTCCACAGGGCTTTGCCAACATCCTCTGGGGCGGTTCTGCCTTTGTCCCTACCTTAGACTCCGCCTCCTGGAGCGGCCCTGCCTCTTGCCATCTGCCCGAAGTTTCCTGGTCTGCACACGGGCTGTCCACCCAAAGTTTTCTGCTCCATTCATTCCCAGCCCACATGCTGTCTGCCCGAATTCTCCTGCTCCTCCCCTCCGCAGTCCTCTGCTCCCTGTCCATTGGCCCCTGGATGCCTCCTCTGGAACCCGTCCACCCTACCGACTCAGTGTTCATACTTGGCCCGGCAGGCTGTCTGGAATCCAGCCCTTGATGGGGGGGTACTATCATGATATGCCTTGTGCATACTCTGTGCTTCCTGTTTTATTTTATTATCATTTACCTGTTGTGTATTTGCTTATTTTACTTCCTATCTTTGTGATTTGCCTGCCCCGCCCCAATTAATTCTACCTGTTCCTTATTATCCTTGCCTCCCTTGTGTATTTAAGTCTCTGTATTCCCCTCACTCTTTGTCAGTTCATCTGTTTAATTTCCTGTGTAAGTTCCTGAGTGTCTTCTCTGTGAGTCTGTTTATGTTCCTGATTACGTTCTCTCATGTTCCTCATGTGTAAAATCCTGTTGTTTGTTGTTGCTGGTTTGCCAACTTGCCGACCTGTTCATCTACCCATCTACCTGAAAGCCTGATTTTGTTAGTTTACCCTGTCTTGTGTGTCTGGATTTGGATCCTTTCCACTGAGATCCGGACTTCACTGTAATACTTCCTTTTAAATCATTTACTATTTATTTGCTTGTTTTTGCTTTTGTTTCTGTTATTGTCTTTTAAATGCAATTTTAATGTCTTCTTCATGTCTTATTTTCAATGTATTTCTATGCCTCTTTAAAGCACTTCGAATTGCCTTGTGTCTGAATAGTGCTATATAAATAAACCTGCCTCGCCTTGCCTTGCCTTGCCTTGCCTTACCTTGTCTAGGAGCCAACACACTCCAATGCTATGGCACAGATTAATAGCAATGGCTTAGGGACACAAAAGAAAATTGTGTAGTATTGATTAGATATCCAACATGCTGGCGTTCCAATGGATTTCTTTACAATTGTTGATTGTTAGTCAATGGGTCTTCACCCCTAATCACTCCCAACCCACTCTCTCGCTTCCAGTCACTAACAATTAGCAGAGGGAGACAGTTAATGTTGCATTAGTCAACATGGGGGGGGAGGGGGGGGGGGCTGGTCCATTTTGCATCTACAGTAGATGCAGATTGTTGGTATGTTTTGTGTGTAAGGTAAGTCGATTACTATAAATTCTCATAAACACTATATTTAAGATTCACCATATTTTTTATGTGATTTCTTGCTAAACCAATGCAATGTGTATCAATCAATTTATCCAATGAAACCACAGCATTAGTACAAAAAAGTTATAACTCATACTGCCCCTGCAACATAATGAACCACATCTTGATAGCATCATGTCATTATATTAGCGGAACACTATGACAGCATAAAAATGACACAGTTAGAAAAAAATCAAGATAACTACACTGACAGCACAGAGTTGTCACTCATGAGAAAACCATATTTTTTTAAGTGGTGCTGTTGGTTGAAAGCTGGATGGGAAATGTATTATTATCTATGCTAGAGAGGCTGCCTGAATCCAGTGCAGACCTTCTGGCAAAGCACATCAACAGGCCTACAGACAGAATACTTTAGGACACTTTACAGAATGAAGGAAACCACCTGGAAAACTTGCATTGCTAACAATAATGTAAAATAGGATAGGCCTAATGTGAGTGAAAGGGACCAGGAGAGTTGTTAGGCAACTGTAAAATAATAATAAAAATAATAATACAAATGCAACTCAGCCACCTGGACGTGTGGTTGCTTTTTTGGGGGGGGGCACGCCAATGATTGATAGATCAAGACAGGAGTTAGGTTGGTGACTTAGCTAGCTACTGATAGACAAAACTAGCTACTAACTCACTAGCTGACCTGCTAAATGTTATTTGGCAGGTCAGCTAGTCAGCTAGCTTAGAGAGCTATAGAGAGCCAAAGTGAAACAAGAAATTCTTGGTTTTGTTCCAGAGTCAGTAAACCTCATTCAAAGTGTCAATGACATTTGAAAAAACTTCAATAACTAAAAGACCAGCCTTGGACCATGACCTTACTCAACAGTATGTCATTGTGTTCACTTAATTTATTTAGATCGGGTTGGTGAGGATGTTTATTTTTAAAAATGATTTAATATTATTGTTTATTCAAGATTTCGGTTTTGTGAATGCCTTTAATGAACATAATTTTCCATAAACCCTTGGCCATTATTGGGTAAATGTAATAGCACAACAAAAAGAGGCTTTCAGAAACATGTTTATGTCTGGATTCTGAGTCAGTCTTGAAAGGAGCAAATTTTAAATTTATACTATATATATATATACATATACATACATAGAGAAGGCATACATCCCACTTTGGATGGAGCAGCTCTCATATCTAGAAAGAAAAAAGAGTTTATTAGTAGACCAAAACGACGAATACCCAAAGTTGTGACCAGGAGGCGGAGTTGCTGTCTTACACACCTCTCTGTGCTTCCAGTACAGCAGTCACCAAAACCCCATTGAAACTGTGTTTGCTCCCCGACCACCTAAATTAGTTAACTTAACAATAAACAGAAGAGGACTTGTACACAGAAACCTATTAAAAATTAAGACCCCCACTACTGAAGTACAAAAAATAGGACAATTACTGTGGACCTTTATCGAAACATTGTTTGGTAACTTTTGAATTCCTATTACTGGACTACACACTATTAAGCAGAAATGTTTTGTTTTTTTTTGTGTGTGAACTAATTCCATCAGCACTTAATTACCTGCCATGTTTCAATATAACATAGGAATCCTATGCTAACTTTAGTTCCACCCAAATTTACCATCTTGTTGATAGTGCTGCAGGCTCAACGAGAATGACACTCAACTTTATAGCCCCTCTAAAACATTAGATAATAAAACAAACAAGGCTGGATCAATGGTTTAATTCCCAAACCTGCATATTAAAGCAAACTATGTGAAAACTTGAAATGATATGGCATTCTACCAAACTGGAAGAATCCCACTAAGCCTGACATGATAGTCTTAAAACATATAGGAAGGCCCTCTGTAATGCCAGAGCAGCCTATCACTCATCTCTAATAGAGGAAAATAAAAGCAACCAGAGGTTTCTTTTCAGTACTGTAGCCAAGTTGATAGAGAGTCATAGCTCTACTGATCCATGTATTCCTATAGCTCTCAGTAGTGACGATTTCATGAGCTTCTTTAATGATAAAATTTGAACTATTAGAGACAAAATTCATCACCTCCTGCTCTCAAACGGCACCATATTATCTTCAAACACAGGAACCTAAACCATCAACTTGTCTCTTAGACCCCATCCCAACTAAGCTGCGCAAGGTAGTTTTACCCTTAGTTAGCACCTCTTTAGTAGATAAAATCAATACGTCTTTATTAACAGGCTATATACTGCATTCCTTTAAAAGAGCAGTCATTAAACCTCTTGTTAAAAAGCATACTCTTGATCCAGATGTTTTAGCCAACTCGGACAAAGGACTTGTCTCTATACTTTTCTTGTAATATCTTATTGCTGCATTTGATACTATTGACCATCATACCCATGACAAAGAATGGAACATTTAACTGTTGTTAGAGGAACCGCTCGAAACTGGTTTAAGTCCCATTTATGAGATTGATTTCAGTTTGTGCATGTTAACGATAAATCCTCCATATACTCAAAAGTTCATGGAGTTGTACCAGTTCTATTCACCTTCTATACACCTATATGCTTCCTTTAAGCATATAAGGAAACACTCCATAAACCTCCATTGTTATGAATATGATACCCAATTGTACTTGTCAATGAAGTCCGATGAAACCAATCAGTTAGCTAAACTTCAAGCATGCCTTAAAAACATACAGACCTGAATGACCAGCAACTTTCTGCTGCTAAACTCATACAAAACTGAAGTTATTGTCCCAACATAAAACAAACTTCAAGGACTGCCTTTTTTCACCTAAGTAAAATTGCAAAAATCAGACACATCCTTTCTCAGGAATACACTGAAAAACTAGTCCTTGCTTTTGTTACTTCTAGGCTGGATTATTGCAACTCCTTATTATCAGGCTGTCCCAGCAAATCTTTAACTACTCTCCAGCTGATCCAAAATGCTGCAGTACTGACAGGAACTAGGAAAAGAGATCATATTTCTCCTGTGTTAGCTTCTCTGCATTGGCTCCCTCTAAAATCCAGAATAAAATTTTGAAATCCTCCTCCTAATCTACAAAGCCTTTAATGGTCAGGCACGATCATATCTGCAAGAGCTCATAGTACCCTATTACCCCACTACAACACTACGCTCCCAGAATGCAGGCTTACTCTTGGTTCCTAGAGTCTCCAAAAGTAGAATAGGAGGCAGAGCCTTCAGTTATCGGGCTCCTCTACTGTGGAACCATCTTCCAGTTACATTTCAGAGTAGGCTTAAAACCTTCCTTTTTGATGAAGCTTACAGTTAGGGCTGGCTCAGGCTTGGCTTGAACCACCCCCTAGTTATGCTACTATAGACCTAGATTCCCGGGGGACTTCCCACGATGCACAAAGCTCCTCTCTCCTCCTCTTCCTCTTCATCTGTATGCATTCATATCTCATCGGTGCTCATTACTAACTTGACTTCTTCTCTCTCCCGTAGGTTTGTGCTTTCTTGTCTCTCTCCTCTCTCCTCCTGTTGCTCCCCTGGTGTTAGAGATCTGAATCTGTGACTGCAAACCAACTGCTAACCCCATGATCCTACTCAACACCCACTGCTTCAATTATTATGATTATCATTCCTGTACTATATTTTATTATATTTGTATCAGTATTCACCCCTAATTTTATAATTATTATTTTTATTATTGGTCACATTATTGTTTTATATTTTTATGTTGTACCTGTACTGTGCTATGTTCTCTTCCCTCCCTCCTATATGAAAAGTGCCCTTACATAACCTCTGTTATGATTTGGCGGTATATAAATAAAACTGAATTGAATTGAATATATATGTATGTGTATGTATATGTATATATATGTGTGTATATGTATATATATGCATGTATATGTATGTATATGTATATATATCTGTGCATTTATATGTGTGTATGTATGTATATATATATAAACACACATGGATATATATATATATGTCTGTCTGTGTGTGTGTGTGTGTGTGTGTGTGTGTGTGTGTGTGTGTGTGTGTGTGTGTGTGTGTATGAGTGTACAAATATGTGTGTGTATATATGTTTGTGTATATATATATATATATATATATGTATGTATATACTGTATATATACACCATTCAGCCACAATATTTACACCAGTGACTGGTTTTATTCTTGTGTCTGATCGGTGGATAGTGTAGAGAACTTCCTACTACAAGGCCAGGTCTTTCATTACACCCCTGACTGTCTTCATTCTATAGTAAATTTTGAGCTAATAGTTCTGGTTACTGCCAATTTGGAACATTATTAAAAGTAATGGAATTGGTTGCAAGTATGATCAAAAATGAAGATCAATTATCTCCACCAAGGAGGTTATGTACTCACCTGTGTCTGTTTGTTGTTGGTTTGTTTGTTTGTCAAGAGGAATACGCAAAAAGTACTGAACTGATTTGATGTGAACTTGGTGGAGGGATGGGCCAGGGAAGAGCCCATTATATTTTGTGGCAGATGCAGATCCTTTACAATGAATTTGAATTTTTTTCCTTTGAAGTCTGGTGTATGTTATTTGACATTTAGCTTGACAAAGCTGAGCCAATGAAAGCATTATACAAGACTAAGGGTTTTAAGTTGACATTAACTGGAAAGCAGGTAGAGTTAGAAATAAAGGCCCCTCTCTAATATAAGCCTTTCAAAGCCAAATTAAGGTCTTGTTCTCTCTGCCATTGAGGTAAATAAAGTCCACTATTAGATCATTTATGGTGTAAACAGTTTGGAAACTATGGTATATTGTTTTGAAATTAACTACACAGTAGTTTAGCATGTAGTTAAAACCTCCGCGGTAGCCAACTACAACACTGAAATGCTCACATGTTCAAGCATTACCATAATAATTCAGCAGTATCATATATATAATATAACATTATGAAAGGTACTATTCTGTTTAATAAGTTAAATTTTGATTCCTTAAGAATTCTATCCTGATAATACTTTAGATTTATCATGTCACTCCTATTAAATTGTTGGACTCATGATGCAGTTTTTTTAAATAACTCTGCTTCAGACCTACTGTCTGTGCTCACATATACAATAATTTAAAACAGCCGAATTCACAATAAAGCTGTTCTCATTTACATGTTTTTCTCTTTCTGTTGTCAGACAATGGAACAAGTATGAAATAGTGACTGAAACGAAGCCCATTAAGACTACATATTAACCAGCAGGCACTTCCCAGTATTTTCAAAGCTGCTACTCTGCACTGCTAAAATCCTGATTTTATAACCGTGACATTGTCTGACAAAATCACCATACACATTTGTTGAAGCTGTGCTGTGGCAATATTTACTTGTAAAACAATATCACTCAGAGAGAAAGTTAGAAGCTCATTCACGTCTATGCAGCTGTCATGCAGTCAATTGAATGAGACACATAGAGAGGTGTGCCTGCAGAGGGAAAGCCTGACCTCGCACTCATGGAGCAATACTGGCGTCTCTCTTCTACGGGAAGTAGCTAAGGTTTGTCCAGAAATGTGCTTTTATGAAATAAAGTTACTAAAGGGGTGTGAAAAGTTTATTAATCTAGTGACAAAATGGCTAACTTGTCAACACTGCCTGTAAACACCTCCTTGGTGATGCAAAACTGTTTGGGCTGCTGTTGCAGTCAGGCTGAAAATTGGATCAAATCAATTTTTTATGTTGCAGCCTTATCCTAAAATAAGTTAAATTCATTTTTCCCTCATCATTATACAATCAATACCCCATATTGATTCAGTTTAATTGATTGGACATGATTTGGTAAAGACGCACACGTGTCTATGTAAGGTCTCACAGCTGTCAATGCATATCGGAGCAAAAACCAAGCTATGAAGTCAAAGGATCTGCTTGCAGAGCTCCGAGACAGGATTGTTTCAAGGCACAGATCTGGGAATTGCTACAAAATAATTTCTGCTGCATCGAAGGTTCCCAAGACACAGTGACCTCCATAATTCTTAAATGGAAGAAGTTTGGAACAACCCAGACTAGGCCAAACCCAGCCAACCAAAATCAGGCTGCCCGGCCAAATTGAGCAATCAGGGAGAAGGGTCTTGGTAAAAGAGGTGACCAAAAACCCATGGGTCTATTTGGCTGAGCACCAGAGATCCTGTGTGGAGATGGGAAAAAACTTCCAGAAGGACAACCGTCACTGCAGCACTCCACCAATCTGGGCTTTATGGCAGAGTGGCCTATCCTCAGTGAAAGACACATGAAAGCCTGCTTGAAATTTTCAAAAAAGCACCTTAAGACTGTAAGAAACAAGATTCTCTGGTCTAATGAAACCAAGATTGAAATATTTGGCCTCAACTCCAAGTGTCATGTGACATGGAGGAAGATATGGAGACATTACCCACCTCTCATCACCTGCCCAATACCATCGTAACGGTGAAGCATGGTGTTGGCAGCATCATGCTGTGTCGGTGTTTCTATGCGGCAGGGGTTGGGAGACTGGTCAGGGTTGAGTGAAAGCTGAATGGAGAATAGTACAGACATATCCTTAATGAAAACCTGGTCTAGAGTGCTCAGGACAGCTTTGGGGCAACTGTCAATGTCCCTAAGTGGCCCAGCCAGAGTCCTGACTGGAACCCCCTCTCTGGGGAGACCTGAAAATGGCTGTCCACCGATAATCCCCATCCAACCTGAAGAATGGCAGAAAATCCCCAAATCCAGGTGTGCAAAGTTTGTTGTGTGATACTCAAGAAGGCTCAAGGCTGTAATCATTGCCAAAGGTGTTTCAACTAAGTACTGAATGAAGGTTCTGAATACCCTTAATAATTCTGTTCTTGCGTTGTCATTATGGGTTATTGATTATGGGTCAGCTGTGAGACTTTCCAAATCATGTCCAATTATTTGAATTGAACTCAAAAATGCCTCTGTGGTAGGTCCCACTATAGTAGGTGTCTCAAGGACCACATTTTGCCATGATGACACACACACACACACACACACACACACACACACACACACACACACACACACACACACACACACACACACACACACACAAATGAAGACATAAGTTGAAAACAGTACCAGCCATGCAGTCGCAGCTGGTAACAATGAAAACATTATTAAAACATCAGTTCTGTATCTGTATAATGCTACAGTTTGCCCAGTTCTACTTATGTGGCTATGGTGGCCTGTATTTAGCCACACATGTAGTATCATCGAACTGATGCACCAAAACCATCAAACAGAGAAAAATCTCTTTGGTGGTGGCTACATTTAGCACAGAGCAGTACCCTCAGCTATAGCTGAATCAGATGGTCAGTTTTTCTGCCAGGCCTGCCAACACAGCACTGACTCCAACCACAGAGACTCATACAGTGACCAGCCTCAGTCTGAGGACAACAGGGAGGGAAACACTGCTCTGCAAACCACAGTCAATGGAGCAAGGAGGCCTTGTTATTCCAGATGTGACCTTGTGGGATGTTTTTTATGTTTGTAGTAAATCTCATTTAAATCATTTTACTGTAGAGAATGTTCTGGAATATAATGTAGGTGTGTGTCTCAGATGGATATAACAAGTGGGATAAACTTAAGTGGCTATAAGCTGCTAGAAAAGCTTGCAGTGTCTTGCATTATCCTCTAAGAACAGTGTTAATTTGGGTTTAACTTTAATTTGAGTTCATTTTAGGTCAACTTTTGAATACAAGATATTTTGGGGAAAATTGCAAGATATTTGCATTATAGTTTTCTATTTCAAATGTTACTTTTCATTTAATTTTCACCTCATTTTCAGTGAGGAGACAAGGTTATCTATAGATATTTTTCATCATATATATATATTTTTTTTTTTCATAGAAAGTGCAACAGTTAACTAGACCATTGTTTTATTCACCTATATTATGGCCACTATACAATGTACAATTTGAACATTTCTGACTTGGTTGCAGACCCAGGGCTGAAAACGTAATTTTTCATTAAAAAAACATACACCAACAGAATAAACTAAAAGGTGGCACAATTAAATCCTAAACGTATTGGATTTCCAAAAGATAAATACAAACAGTTGGTTTATATCATCTGTATTGGAAATCTTAATGTAACACAGAGTGAAAATCCAAATGATGGAAAACGTTTAGTAAAAACCAAATATTGGGCAATATTTTTGGCCTTTTAGAATAGAGATCCAACAAGGGTGGGTCCTGATATCTGGTTTCTTATTTTGCAAAATAATGACCTAAATTTGCTGTGCTTTGATGCAAACAAAGCTGTCTTTTTCTTATTAGCAAAGCACACAGTAGAAAATTTTCAGGTAGCATGAGCATCTTCTCATTTTTAGCCGGATCTTTACAACAGGGTGCATATTTCCCCTCAGCGACTGGTTTACGTATATTGTGGTATTTGTTTTAAGTGTAATTTATGTATCTGCCTGGTAAGTTTTACTACCCCAAGCATGAGTGTTTTCAATTATAAACAAATGGACTTTGAGTGGGATTGAAAATCACTGAGTGATCATAATTAGCAGACCTCTAGACCAGGTTCAGCATGTGTATAAATGGAAGTTGAGAGAATGTGACAAGGACATACAATGATTCGAATAAGGAGATAAATGAATTCCTCCTCTAAAGGCAGATACAGTTTTGTACATATAGTGCTGTGTGCTGATGAAGTTGTGAATCAGTGAGAATTCCAAACTTCTTTTATACAACATAGATATGACTAATGTGCAGATGTTGACAACAGAAAGGTGTTTCAGCAGTGTCCAACTCTGATGCTGGCTCACCAATACTCCCATCCATCCATCCATTCATTTGCCCATGCTTTTTGGGGGGTGTTTGGCCTCACAGCCCCTCTGCCAATTGTCCTTGTCCGGGTCATTGCCATGCTGGATGCCTGTCACTATCTTTCACTGCCAGCTGAAACGCCCCTACCCCATGCCTCTTTTTGCCCCCCTAAAAAACATTTGGCATGTATTTTTCCTGTGCCTGCTGAAGCAGGCCCTGCTGCTTTCAGTTAATTAATTAGCAGGGAAGCCCTGTGTGGTGGTGGAATGTTGAGAAAAGTAGAGGGATGACTGGAGACAGAGAGGGGAAAAAAAGGGAAACCGTGCGCGATTTATAACTTCCATTTGCATAATGGGATTAATAGGACCTCTGTTTATATTCAGGCAGTGGTGGGTGTGAGTAAGAGTAGGGAGGGGGGTTATGGCAGGGGGAATATAGATCAAAGCAGCCTGAGACAAGTGCAAGAATACACCTGCTTGACTGGCCAGTGACAGGAGCGGCTGGATCACCCTCAACTGTGGGGTTTTGATAACATGGCCTCAGGGGCGGGGGGTTGCAGGGAGGCAATTGTGCCCTGCCACGGTGAGCAGACCTCCTCCTTTAACCCCAAGTATGCTGTGACAGTTGGACCAAATTGTACATCTCATTTATTTACCATGGAGGAGCTGGAGGCATGTAAATATGTCTCCTCTGAGGCCTTGGTCAGATGGCCCTGCAGTCTGGGCAGATGGTAAACAATGCTGTGCTGAGCACATTATCTTATACAACCTGTATGCGCTCGCCTTTTTAGACACAAAAGAAATTCCAGTACCACTTTATAAAAAGGCACCATTTATAAAGTTTTTTAAAGTTTTAACTAATGGCTTTAGTATTGATTAATAAGTCATTTCTAATGCTTTATAGATCAGTTATAAACATTAATGAAGACAACTTTTGAGTTTCCAGGTTATTAAAACTCCCTGGTTCCATTTAAACTCTAGGAAAAGACTCTATGCAAACTTGACGAAAAGCCATTTATGAACAACTTAACACTTACAAGTGCAGACTTGATAATTAAAACCCTTTATTGACGCCTGTGTTGTCTTTACATCGGCTTTATTTCCGCATTGAATGGGTTCAAACAGAACCCACTGCTGTATGTATAAAAATAATGATAACTGCTGCAATTTTTTTCCCTACAAACATTTTTTTTCTTTTGCTATGACATTATTAAAACCCAATATGTAAAGTAGAAAAATACTGAAGGGCTAACCCTTCACTTTGAAACAAACTGGGCTTGCACATTTGATGAAGGTGACAAAATACAGAAATGAATTGCATTATTATTAAACCAAATACGAAAATATTTAATGTTTTTTATATTATATGGGCTATACATTAAAAAATACATAGCCACTTAGTTAATTCTGTTGTCTCTTAGACCTCAAAAGCTAATGCATCATTTTCTGTATCAAACTTGTGAAACATGTCATCAGTTCAAAATCATGTTTTTCATAAAATTAATAAAAATCATGAAGTATCAAGCTGATAAAACAATGTTAAGAAAGTTTGCTGTTACAGAAAGCCTGGGGTCTCCAGGACCATAAAGAGAACTTTGGGCCTAATGACTTATTAACATTTATAAGTAAACAATTGATGGCTTATTAGAAAATAGTAAACACATTAGCATCAGTGAATTACTACCATGTATAACTGTACTTTTACCAAACAGAAAGAATTTTTCATAACCTGGCTACCCCGAATGTGTTCTTGTTAAGGGCTTCGTATTAGTAAATAATTAGTGAAACTATTAATAACACCATTCATTACAACCTATATGCCCGTCATACAGGGTGCCTTGTGTGAAAATGGTACAGATAGGCTCTTTTTGTAATAATCTTCAAATATAAACTAAGACACATCACATATACTTGTTAAACGTACACATTTTATCAAATCTGAACAAAATTTACATTTACATTATTAAACATAACAGTAGAAATGTTCAAAGATTTAGGGATAGATCTTGAACTGTTTGTCTCAAGTTCCCAAACTTCAAATTAAGACTGTAGGTATTTGATCTTATTTGATCCTATTATAAATTCCAGCCTAGTTTTTCTGTTATCTCTTTTAATATTTTATCCTTTGATGCTGTGAATTATTTAACATTTTGTGCAGGCAGGTTAAGATGAGTAATAAACTACATTTAAATAATGAATGAAATTTATCTAATGAAGGCGAAACCCAAATTATCTAAAAATCAAAATAAGGGTCTTACAAATTATCCTCCATTTCCCAGATTCTTCCATCAATATATTTTATTTATTCTTTTTTCTCTGTAATTGTCTCTCTTTCTTTCTTTGGAGATGTTGAAATGACGAAATACAGCCAACTTAGCATGACAGACAAGACATAACTATCTCCTCCAGTTAAGGCTTTTTCTCCTCTGTTGCAACCCTGACCATTGCTAAAATGAAGGCACCACTCCGTCGTAGCAGAATACTCCCCTAACCATCAGTGGTACAGTAGAAATTGAACCCCATCTATGTTGGACCTCAACAGTCAGGTCTGTTCACCGTTCCAGTCCAGTGCTTCTGTTGACGTATTGTGGCAGACTTCCTATAAGATGAGCTATTTCTTTGGAAGTAATAGATGAAAAGATATTTATACCCTGATTTACCCTGACAGAACACTGTCATGACATAAACTTAAAAGTAACGACTCTCGACTGTTGGTGGAAGATGAAATATGAACTTAAGTCACACTCAACCATTCCCCCTAACTAAACATCACGCTACTTCAACCTTTGCTACTTAGAGAGAACGGTTATAACTCTAACAACAAGACTTTGTTTGGCCTGATTATAGATACTACTCACTCCAACTCCTGCTGAGGGAAGCTTTATCTTACAGCACTGGCCACATGAAATAAGAATTTGATCTCTGCATTAACATTGGAAAAAAGTGCAAAAATAAATCTCTTCTACTGATGACTGAACTAACTTTTTCAAATATACTGGGACTGGTATGTACTGCTTCCAGGAAATAGCCAAAGCCTTGTTTAGCTTTAGTGTAAATTACTTTATGCAATGTGGGTTGTTAAAGCTTCAATATACAATTTCTAGAAACCAAGCTAGCAGAGTACAGAGTACCGCTTTTTCTCTGAGAACAGTAAAGAAAGGGGCAGATTTTGATCTTTATTTTAGCCAATACTGACCCTTGAAAATATGCCTGGATCGGCTGGGATACTAGTTCTGACGATCGGCTCAGGACACCTCTACTCTAAGTCAATGGTTCACAGTCCGCTTTATTTTTGCTTTGAATTTCATGCTCATTTTGAGGCCTTCTGGTGACAGTGTGGCCTTCCACAGCTGGAAGGTTCGCGTATGCCTGAGGCATACTATGGACATCACCCTTAGTTCTGCCTCGCATTACATGAAAGCATCACAAGTAGTGCTTTAAGGTCATTTTAAACATAAATACCAAATATTACCTAGTTCCAGCTTTTCAACTGATTTGCTGGTTTTTCTGTCTCTTATGTGACAGAAATATGAGTCTGATTATCTTTGTGTTTTGGACTGTTGGTTGGACTAACCATGCAAGCTGAAGACATCACCTTGAAATCATAATAACTGTTGCTTGTAAGGATACCAGATTATTAAAAGTTTAGATCTTATAACAAAGTTCGAAAAGATGTAAAGATCTTTAACGATGGAACGAAGATTTTTGACCAACTGGCTTGCATTAGCACAGTGTCACATCGACATCTATTTTAATGTTACAGTGTTGGTCTGAAAGGATGCTGGTTTGATGTTTTCCTGTAGAACCTTGTTGCTGCACTAAGGTTAGCTACAGTGACGCAGTCTCCCTGGCATTATACTATTGTCTGGGTCACTGAACACTGTGAACTTTGTACTGTGCACCTGAAAATGTTTGCAATTACAACTGTAAGCAGATGGCTTATAATCATGAAATTCCACGTGATAGTGATCCTGTGTACTTATGAAGGGTTGTTTTCCCATGCTGCACTGCTCTGATATGTTGTGAGCCCAATGGGTAAAGCAGGTTTACTCTGTGTTACTGAGAGAAGGAAAACAATGAATCCCGGGATCACGCTAAAATCCCCCATGCCTTGTTCAGCCTCCATGTTGCTGGAGTGCCACCTCTAATTTAATTACCTCCCTCTGTCTGACAGACTCGCTGCCTGAGCGGGCTGCCATCCCTACATTACATTAAACATACACACTCTCATATACACTGTCAGAGATCCTATGGGGAAAAGCGCAGGTGGCAGAGGCCAGCCTTCAGAAACGAAGCAGACTAGCACGAGTTTGAGCGCTCATATAAACACACAAACAGCAGCATGGTCCCTTCTAAACAGGTGAGAACTGTGCAGATGTCCTGCAGTGGAAGGAAAAATAAGCCCTTAATTACCACCCAGTCTGTCTCTCTCTTCTGTTCCTCTCCCTCCCCCTTGTCCTCCACTCCTACGTTGCACTGCACTGCGGTTGCGGTGCTTGCCTCAAGGCTGGTGAATGCGGTGCAGGGTCCTTTCGAGAGTGTTCCCTTGTTATTATCCCTTAAACAATCAATTACAGCAAGTCCCCGAGTTTAGCAAAATAGAGAGGACACACCCATAGAAAAGCTCTGGGTTCCTCAGACAAACGAATGGCAAAGCACTCACAGGCAATTTTGTTTTTGGAATTGGTCGCACACTCCCATCAGCACTGTGATGATGGAAGAAACAATATGGTGAGCATGAAAACCAGTGAGCGGGAGAAAAGAAAGCAAAGTTTAAATAGAAATGTCAAAAACATATGCAGAATTGCTATGTTTGACATTAGATGGTTATGAAACATTTTTCTATTTTTGCAAAGGCATCACAGTAATTTTCCTGCTGTCTGGGTTTTGGAGAACAGTAAATTAGCAGGCAGCAAAGGCCTCAGGAAGGGAAGCTCCAGTTCAGATGTTCCGCAGATGAGGGACAAGATGAGAGTCTGAGCAGGCCCAGTTAATGGACCTAGCATAATGGGCTTGTTGGAGTCCAGGTGAAGCAAAAGAGCTGAATGTTTTCAATGACCTCACATCTATCCCTAAAGCCAACGAGAGGGAAATTACTAAAATTAGAAAAACTAACTTTCTTTATTGGTTACCTAATCCAGGTCTGTACCATGAAAATCCTAGCCCTGTGCATACGCAGTCTCAGAGGGCCCCTTACACTTATACAAATAACTAAACGAACAAGCATGCATATGTAGGGGTTATTAGGGTCACGAGTAATGATGTGTTTATAATGCATTCAAGCAAAAGAAAAATTATTTGATACTATATGTGCTTTTGGCTGGACAATCTGAAATCTAAGCATATTTCAGACCTCTTTTCTAACATACTATATAATTACTGTGTCATCCTTTACTATAAGGTTTGTTTGGAGAGAGAACATTAAAGAACAATATTTGACTCTGGTCTGACATTTTATTAGCAAGAGACTTGTAGCCAATGGATTGCATTAACTTGGCCAGATAATGGTCAGTAATAGATGACATTAAACAAAAATATGGCAGTAGGGCTGTGAGGATCTGTGTGCTGACCATCCACGTACACCCAGAATTTATGACCCCATTGTACATTTACTGTCTGTGTGTGTATGTGTGTGTGTGTGCGTGTGTGTGTGTATACACGTGTGTGTGTGTGTGTGTGTATATATATATATATATATGTATACACACCATTCAGCCACAATATTAAAACCTGTACTGGTAACTGGTTCTAATGCTGTGGTTGTCAGCTGTGAATTTTAGAGTATAACAGAACATTCACCTGCTCTGTCTCTACTGTAATTTTTATTTTTTCTGTTTATTTTTATGCACAATATATTTACTTGAATAAATATTGATATTTATGATGGGGTAGTGGCATTGGGGGTAGTAGCATACATTCTGACTCTGTCTTTTTTAATACTATCACTAGGGGGAGCCACCAATCAGCCACAACATTAAAACCACCTGCCTAATATTGTGTAGGTACCCCTTGTGTCACCAAAACAGCTCTGACTCCTCAAGGCATGGACTCCACAAGACTTCTGAACTCTGGTATCTGGCACCAGGATGTTAACATCAGATCCTTTAAGTCCTGTAAGATGCAAGGTGGGGCCTCCATGGACTGGACTTGATTTTCCAGCACATCCCACAGATGCTACATCAGATTGAGATCTGGGGAATCTGTAAGTCAGGTCAACACCCTGAACTCTTTGTCATATTCCTCAAGCCATTCCTGAACAATTTTTACAATGTGGCAGGGTGAATTATCGCTCTGAAAGGGGTCACAATCATCAGGGAATACCGTTGCCATGGAGGGGCATACTTGTTCTTCGTGCATCAATGAGCCATGGACACCCATGACCCTATCGCCAGTTCACCAGTTGTCCTTGTTTGGACCACTTTCAGTAGGTACTAACCACTGCATACCAGGAATGCCCCCCAAGACGTGCTGTTTTGGAAATGCTCTGATCCAGTTGTCTAGCCATCACAATTTGGCCCTTGTCAAAGTTGCTCAGATCCTTATGCTTGCCAATTTTTCCTTCTTCCAACACATCCACTTCAGGAACTCATTGTTAAATTGCTGCCTAACATATCCCATTCCTTGACAGGTGCTATTGTAACGAGATAATCAGTGTTATTCACTTCACCTGCCAGTGGTTTTTACGTGGCTGATCGGTGTATTATGGCTTCAAATGCAAAAATACCGTACTTCATAGTTGCACATTACTCATCATCAATATGAGAAAACTGCACTTGGTTTTGAGTGGTTTCACCACACAGTGACCAAAGCTCTTTTCTTTTTGTAGTCCCACTGTGTGATTTGGAGCTTTCCCAGACCAGCTCTGTTACTGGGTGGGTTTGCCTCTCCTCTTCAGTTTCTTCAGTTTCTGTTTCCTACACAACACTGTGTGCTTCGTCTGGCAAACATTAATGTCACTTCAACCACCCCCCAATATATGTATCCCCCTCTCTCCTTTTTGCTTCCTCGAAGTTACATCACAGGCATTACCTCACTGCACAACACAGCCAACACACTCACTGTGATGTTGCCATAACAATGTGTTCCATTGGCTCTCAGCTTAGCCCTGCTTGTCCAGCATTGAGGCAGCACATCACTCATAAAGCTGTAATGCCTCTCACCCGAGAAGCAGAAGTTCTCCACAGTGCCCCCATCCCCAAACCCACCCCCCACTTCCATCGCTGCAATGACGACAGATTGTTTTTCACTAGGAAAGCCAGAGTGGAGAATGGATTCACCAGATGTGCTGTATTAAATAGACAAATGGAGCATGGGAAAGCTCTTTATGAAAATAATTGTGCAATTTGAAATAGAATGACTTAAGGGCTGAAGACTAAAAAAGCATTAGCTTTTAGCCTATTGCAAGTCTTGTTCAGTTTTTAGATTCATGATGAGAAAGGCTGAACTTCGTGTTACAAAAAGAAGTCAAGGCAAAGGAAGCATAATGGGTGTTTTTAAAAAAAATCCAAAGTCTTTTTAATATATTGTGCAGACAGCAAGGGTGCTCAAACATGTCACAAAGCTTAAATATATAGACAGGCCCCACATCCCTATATGATACAACGTAGTCCCAGGGCCCGTATAGAAAGATACTCATGTTGATTTACTTTTGAGCTGTGTAATCCTCTACATTATATGTGGGAAGAGCTTAATTTCTGTGGAACTACAGAAAGTATTACCTTCTTTTTTCGGGTCGCCTGCAGCACTTTCCAGATCCCCTCTGTGCCCCCAAAATCCAGTTGGGCTCCATTAACAATTTTTATATGTTTAAAGACTTCCTGATTTCACATTATTAATAGAGCTCCACGGATACATTGGGATGGTCGACCTTATGGGTAGATATTAGCTCATCACAGAGAGTCAGCATCATAGTTCATAGTATCTCCATTGCATGGTTTGCCCAGCAGACAGCCCTGAAAAGCAGTGGTTGAAGAAGTATTCACAAAAGTAAATGTAATATCTGTCAGATAAATGCAGTAAAAACAACAATATTTCCATATGAATTGTAGTGGAATAGAAGTATAAAGTTGCATCTAATTGAAATACAATACTAGAGTAAATGCTCATACAGTAGTTACCTTCTACAACTGCTGAGTTTATATGTACAGATTAAAATGTCCTGCTCACTGTTTTCCTTGGTCACTGTTCTTTAATAACCACATTTTAGAATCTTTATCAAACTGTCTGTTTATGTAATATTTTTATGTTCAATATCAGCCAATATATCATTTACATTTTTTTATAACTCAAATATCGACATTGGTAACAGCCTAAAAAAATCCAGTACCAGTTAGGCTCTAATTATAATATGTAATAAATTTCAATGAGAATAGAAATGATTCAAATGAGCAGGTGTTATTTAGATTGTAATTCTGATCTGTCCTATCTAAGCAAAAAGATCAGATGGAAGTACTTGTTGGGAGCGAGATACAGCTGGGTGAAAGAGATAAGATGAGAAAGTTATACATGGAAGCTGGTTTGTTGAAGTGGTAGTCTTTATTTTACTAGAATGGCTTAAAAAATTGAGTTTAGTTTAGAATGAGTTTTTGTTTTCTGTGTTTAATTTGTACATAAACAAACTTAAAAATGGCATTTTCTTATTTTAGGGACTATTATGTTTTGCAACTACTCTCTTTATATGGTGTGACTTGGCAGATGTTGTTGGTCCGTTCAGGTTTTAGTTTTGGTCCCTGTACAGGCACAATGGTACCAAACCTGAAAACCTGACTGTGACAAGACTTAAGGAAGCTGCACATAGTCACTGCACTGAATTCTGGTCACCATGTCTGGTTCCAAAACACGTCTTCCCTTGAAACCATAAGTGTGTTAAAGGTTGAGCTTTGCTGGTGTGTCTATTTTCAAACTTTTGATAGAGCCAAGCTACTTGTTACCTGCTTACTTATGTTAAGCTAAATTAACTACAGTATAGATGTCTATATGTAATTTATATATATATATATATGAAAATTGGTCTGAGAGGGCTAGTCTGCCACAGTGATGATATCATCACCTTTCATTAAGGATCGGCTGACATCCAAAATTTGGAGTTTGCTGACAGAAAAGTGTTGCGTTCATGAACTGCACGCTTCAGCCACAACATCATAACCAATTATTGCTTTTAATGTTGTGTCTGATCGGTGTATGTTACTGGAAAATCAAACTCAGAAGACAAAGACTAGCCAAACATAAATCTTGTGAAAAGAATATTACTGTGCTTGTTTTATAAACTAGCATTTGAAAAAGCAAAACACAAAATTACTGAAATTGTATCCATATGTTAGCAATTTATCTAATTTTCAACTAATTTTCAGTGTTAAATTAACTTTTAGTGGGACCACAACTGGTGCAGTATCCCCTAACTGTGTGTTCAGCCATAATGTGAAGCAAATTTTAGAGGCAGTGCAATTGCATGGTCAATGGAAAGACACAATTTGATGCAAATTCACCCAAGGTTGAGCAAAATGAAATTAAGACACATCCAAGCAAGCTAAAAAGGGTTCAACTTGAGTGAATCCCCAGGCTTTATGAAAGAACCAGAGTTTCTGAGTTCTGGAATCATTCGGAGGCTGAGCTGAACACAAAAACACAGAGACACATTCCCACACACACAGTCTGAGTGTGGAAACAGTGCCTCTACTGAAAGCTATCTTACAGCTAATGTCTGTATAGTTGGTATTTGGCTGTTTCGGGGCAAATAAACACAAATGGTGCAAATCACTTCATGTTGTATCAGGAGACACTTTTGTCTATACTGTATGGTTTCTGCAAATTATGATTTATTTCAAGTTACTACATTTAGTCCCAATGCAGGAAAAAGTTTATCCTTTATGTAGTAAGATGGAAAGTAAGGTGACCAAAGTTTGCGTGGTATCACAAGCCTTCAATTAATGTTTGCATTTTATAAAACTTAACCATGATCTTTCTCTGACTTAACCAGGTTTTTCGTTGAAAACCTTAACCATAAGTATTTGCAGATACTGTAGAAAGTAAAAAATTCGCTACCATATGATGTAAAAAAACAAAACGTTTAGATTGAAAATAATCTAGTTTTTTGAAACACTGTCCAATTTTGATGTTCTTTTCTGGCAAAAACCTTGCTACTTGCCTCGTAACCTGATGTTTCAAAGCCGAGTGATTTGCTTGATATGTACTTGACCCATGGTATGAAATAAGTCTCTTGAATATTTGAACAGCTTTCCAGCACAATTCCACCATACTTACCATGTTCCTTGTCTGGACTTTAACTCATTTGTTGGCAAGTGCCCTTGTGATTTCAAGTACTTAGGAGCTGCCAAACCAACCAGAAAAACTAGTGAGAAGAGAAAAAAAAATTACTGTTTAGGATTGCATGCTACAAGATGATGCTTACAGACTGAACTGAAACTAGAAGATCCCTGAAAGGTCAGGAAATAAATCCAAAAGTAGATTGGCACTCAATACAGTACATACCTCCGCCAAGGCCATATATTGACGAAAATGTGGGAAAATGCCCTATCTCACAATGTTAAGGAAAGTGATTGAAAAATCCTGGATCTGTCTTTAACCAGATCCACACCAAAATGTAATAAGTTCTTCCCTGGCCCATGCTCCATCCCTTTCATGAAGTTTGGTGCAAATTGTTTCAGTACTTTTTGCGTAATCCTGCTGACAAATAAACAAACAAAACCAACAAACAAATCAACAAACAGACACGGGTGAAAAAATAACCTCCTTGACCGAAATAACAAACAGACATGAGTGAAAATTGATAACTGATTTGAAGTCTAAGCGGTAAAAATGTAAAACCATCAGTGCAGTCTTTTAAAAGGTTTTGTGTGTAGAAAAAGGGGTTTTGCATATGACGCCCTTCTATTTATTTGCAGGACAGAATCTATTCGTTTTTTGTTTTTTTTATTCCAGGAAACTTCATGGCTCCTATAAATTACATCTGTTTTGCAGAGGTTGACTTCCTCCCAAGGCTCCCAAACACTTGATATCTCTCTCAGGGTTATACACACAGCTTGCACACACACATACATGTACACAAACACACACACACACACACACACACACACACACACACACACACACACATGCAAAGACATACAAATGCATAGTGCACTGAGACTATGATGAGTCAAATTGAGGGTTGCTAATTATAGCCTGGGGAAAGTTTTGCCTTTTTGCTCGTCATCAGCTCTCTTTGGGAGGAGCAGAGAGAAAGAATCTGTTGGTGGTGAGTTGATGGGAGGTGGGTGGTGGCTTCTTTCTCTAGGCATCCGGCCTGTCCTCTTCCTCAACCGTGCGTGCTCATCGTACACGCTCCTTGCATCTGGACCTCTTCAACAACCCCAACCCCTACAGCTCTGCCTCCTTCCACTGCTTATATTGTCTTTCTTGTTGGTTTCACAGCATGACGATATGTTTTTATCTCAGTTGTCCTTTCCTCCTTTAAACAACCTATTCTCCTTTTCTCGTATTGGGGAGCAGGGCTGCCTGTTGTCACACAGCAAACAGAGGGAATGTGTGATCCAGTGTTGTATTGAGTAATTCATAGAACAAGTTTTATGTCAACCAGCACAATCAAGAAAAAAATGGGGAAAATCATTTTTTTCTCTCTTACAGGATAAGTCCGGTGTTATTCTATATTTGTCTCATTCTCAATAAATCATTTGAGTAGACCGGGACCAACAATGTGTTAATCCATCTCTCAGTACTTTCAGACATATCCTACCCTGTCTGTGGCACTCAACTCCAAGCCTATTGGTTCCTACTGATGATGTTAATCTTTAAAAAACGGCTCACAAATATATAGTTTGTGTTCTGAGGCTCAGTAATTTCCTAAAACAGCCGTATACTGTAGTTTTTAGCAAATGTTACTCAAACAGGAATAAATAGTCAATTTGTTGGGGACTATTTTCAGCAGCAGATTAATACACCATTGGTGCTCTAGTGAGTATTTGGGGCTGCAGGACGGTGTGTGTGGTTGAGATTGAGTCAAGATAAACTACAGTGTGTGCGTTCATGGAAAAGAAGGAACATGTCAACCAGTGAAACAGTGTGGCTCACTAATGTGTGTTTTTTTTTCTAATTCAAATGGGCATTTAAATGATTTTTTAAAAATTCGTTGCAAAGAAATGAATACATACATCTTCTCACTGTGTGTGGGTTATTAATCGGTTAATGATTAGGTTCAACTTGTAAATACCAAGAAGACAAAAATAAATTTTTATTTCATTTTCTACAGTGATAGTGCCCCCTATATTGGTTCTGTATACGGAGCATTCTATAGTGGCCATGAATTTCTGGTACTGACTGATAATGTCAATACTGTAATTGTATAAGTGTAATGTCTGTGTGGGCAGACACCAAAAATAGTTTGTGCACTTTGAATCCTTTCTGTGATTCAAAACAGAGTAATATACTGACTGCTGATATTACAAGACTACTTGTTGCTTTGAGTTTTGTCAGTGTGGTCATTTGCCATAACCACATCTGGAGACCATGAAGGAAAATTTTATCTGCCATGATCTCAACATCAACAATATTGTCATCTCCTTAGATGTTGCCATGCTGACTGTTTACATTGTGCAAAAGTGGAAGTTCACATAGAAGGTATTCTGTTTTTGGCCGGGAACGATTAGGCCCTAATCTGCCCTCTAGTGGATATACTTTTCAATCCTCCAGATACTCACAACTACATACACAGTATAGTGAACCATGGAAGTTTAACAGTGTTTCTCCTAGCAACGCTGGTTTTCAGTTGTCACAGAGCTGATGTCATGGCAAACAGATATGTCCCAAAACAGTTATATCCTCTTTGGAAAATTTGAAACTATGTACAGTAGTTGTTGTATCATTACATTTTTTTTCTTTTTTTTACGAAAAACATTAGGAAAATTAAAAATTTTGTCTGACTTTTTTGACTTTAACATATTTGGGAAAACAAATGCAGCTTAATGGCTCAGAGGAATAAGATCCATCAGGCTTTGGATACACACAATACTTGAATAACATCATCGATGTTGGCCTTTCCATGGAATTTATTGACAGTATTAAAAATACCATTGTAAATAACCAGCCTTACCCTTCTAAGATCTGATATATATCACTTTGACTACTTCGTGTTATGTAGTGTATACTATGAATTTTCATAACAGAGATTCATATGAGTCCAAAAAATTTGAGTTAACTGTCTTCATGTGTTTCCTCTGCCCTTCTTCCATTGTAGTGTTTATCCATGTTCATATTTAGTCTGTGCTCATAAAAGGAAACTTATCTTGCAAAGTTGTGTCAATATTTTCTGTTCTCTGTCATGTAAACATGTTACATGTGTGAGGCAACATTCTGTGAATATGTTTTATACAGTGTGTATGACACTGTCTTCTTCCTACCTTTAAAAAGATTTCTCACAAAGAGAATGGAACTCATAGTTAGTTGTTTTTCTAAACCTACTTTGACACCAATTCATGACAGTTATGAACAGACACAATGCAGTTTGTCAGATATTATTTGTTTATTTTGCACATCATCATTGTTGCATGAAAATCCAAAAGATTTTTTTCATGGCCCCAGATAAGTTAATAGCACTGATCTGACCCAACCTGGGGGTCAGGCCCCAATAAGGGGTGGCAAGATCTATGTGAATGGTTGTGAGATGATCATAACATAAACATAACTTTTTTTTTTTCTGCAACTCAAACTATTTTTATTTGTTTATTTTTCCAAATAAGACTTTTTTCTTTTGAATTACTGCACAGTTTCACCTCTTGAGGCATCTAGTGAAGGAGGACAGAGTCAGTTTTTGTTTCAACTGGTCACAAAGCTGTTTTAGATGCAAACTGAATAGGGAATGTATAAATTGATTTGTTTTAAACCTGCATGAAATAATTATTTTGCCAATTGGGGCAGTGGGACAAGCTGTAAACACAACACTGACTTCATTAACAACTCTCAAACTCTTTTTATTATATCAAATACATAATTAACAGTAATGATAGCAAAATACAATAATCCAAGTGCACAAAAACAATTAACACTACAATGGCACTCAGCAGAGCACATACCTCCGCCAAGGCATTTGTGGAAAAATGCACTATCTCATAAAGTTAAGGAATTTGATAAGAAATTCCTGGATCCACCCCTTTAACCAGATCCGCACCAAAATTGAATGGGTTCTTCCCTGGCCCATGCCCCATCCCTCCACTAAATTAGGTGCAAATAGTTTCAGTACTTTTTGTGTAATCCTGCTGAAAAATAAACAAACAAAACCAACAAACAAATCAACAAACAGATACAGTTGAAAATATAACCTCCTTGGCGGAGGTAATAAGAACATCACAAGAACACACACACTCAAAGGCTCTCCTATAATCCCTAACCACGCATGCAACAATGCTAATACAAGTGTCATCTGCACAAAACTAACAGGAAATAAAATAAGCAATGCCAAATAAAGTCACATTATGAGTCTACCTATAGACTATAATAAAATAAAAAAATAAGAACAAGTAAATTTGAGGCAAACAAGCACAGATGTCTTGAAGTCATGAAATTATGTAACACACCTGACTGAGTTCAGAAAATTGGTCCAGTCTGATGGAGCTTTACAGTTAGAATCATGTCTCCCAATTTTTTTAGAAATTAACCACAAGAAAGGGTGTTGAGTATGTTTAAATGAATATGATGATCTAAATGGAACTAAAAGCTGTTTTAAGTATAAAGGGTATTTAAAGTAAATGCATTTGAAAACAAAATGCAACCAATGAAAATGTTTTTTGTAGAGTTAAGTGGTAACCACTGAAGTTTATCATACATGGAACAGTGATAAGGATACAGAAGACAGAAGAAGACAAATCTACAAATATTACTGGAAACTACATTTAAAGGATGAAAATGTGTTTCAGAGGTATTCTGGTATTAGTATCACCATAATCAATAATAGAAGCTGTGAGACTATTTGTTTTCTAACCTGACGAGTAAAACAATTAATTGACTGACATAGTATTCTGAGACCTGAGACCTGACCTCAGTCCTAAATATTTAAATGTATCAACTTTCTTTCTTTAATTGGAGACCCGTCAATAAAATGAAAAGCCAACTGAGCATATGAATGACTGAGATCATACTTAGTGCCAAACAACATACTACAAGGCTTTGGCTTATTTAATATGAGAATGTTACTTAAAAACCATTTTTGAATAAGAGAACATTCAGATTGCGGTAAGCCTTGAATTTAAGCTATAACAGAGTGAGAGGATAAGACTCTCTTCCGTGTAAAAACTTTCGTGGTCTCAATAACATCACTGTTAAGAACAAGTATCTGCTACAACTAATCAGCTTTGCTTTTGAGCCCCTTCAGGGAGCCACTGTTTATACTAAACCGGAATGCTTACCATCTGATGCGGATAAGGGAAGGTGATGAGTGGAAGACGACTTTTTAACATCCCACGTGGATGCTTTTAGTACCTGGTCATAGATAGAGGATAGACCTAGACAGGATAGGGTCAGAATGGCCTACACCCACCAGCAGAAAACAATTGCAAAGATTCCTGGGTTTTGCTAAATTTTATCGCAGGTTCGTTACAGATTACGAGTAGCTGCCCCGCTAACAAAGCTGACCTCTCCTTCAATACAGTTTTCATTCAGTTGACATTCTCCAGACTCAAAAATCGCTTTGTCTCTGCACCTGTTCTGGTCCAGCCTGTGGATGCATCAGATACTGCTGTATTATCACAAAATTCAAGTCCTGATCTTGAGCTTCACCCCTGTCCCTTCTTCTCTCATCATTTACCATCTGTAGAGTGAAATTATGAGGTTGGGAACAGAGAGCTGTTAACAGAAAGCTAGCTCTAAAGAAATGAAGACATTGGTCGGATGGAGCAAAGGAGGGGGGGGGCTGGATGGAGGCAATAATAATAATAATAATAATTATTATTATTATTATTATTATTATTATTATTATTATTATAAGGCTAATAATAAGACTAAAAAATAATGAGACTGAATATAATAATAATAATGCTAATCATAATCATAGGCCTATAGCAGCATAACTAGGGGATCGTTCAAGCCAAGCCTGAGCCAGCCATAACTATAACCCCTATCAAAAAGGAAGGTTTTAAGCCTACTCTTAACCAAGGAGAGAGTGTCTGCCTCCTGGACCCAGACAGGAAGATGGTTCGACAGTAGAGGATCCTGATAACTGAAAGCTCTGCCTCTCATTCTACTTTTGAGACTCTAGGAACCACAAGTTAAGCCTGTGTTCTGGGAGCGCAGTGTTCTAGTGGGGTAATAAGGTACTATGAGCTCTTTATGATATGATGGTGCCTTACCATTAGGGGCTTTTTAGTGGAGGAGGAGGATTTCAAATTCTATTCTGGAATTTACAGGGAGCCAATTCGGAGAAGCTAACACAGGAGAAATACACAGGACTTGTTTTTCTGCGTCATTTTGAGAAAGGATTTGCCTGATTTTTACAATGTTACGTAGGTGAAAAAAGACAGCCCTTGAAGTTTGTTTTATGAGGTAGTTAAAAGACATATCCTAATCAAAGAGAACTCCAAGATTCCTAGTTTTTCTTGGTGGTGCTGGAGGCCAAGGCAATGCCATCTAGGGTAAGTATATCATAAGATAATGTGTTTCCGAGGTGTTGGGGGCCAAGAGCAATGACTTCAGTTTTGTCTGAGTTTAACAGCAGACTTTAACAGCATCTCCTGCCAACTCATCTGGTTGAAAAGTGCCCTGGAGACATAAAGACCTGGATGACCAGGTCTCTATGTTCCTAAGGCATGCTTGAAGTTTAGCTAACTGATTGGTTTCATTAGGCTTCATTGACCAGTACAATTGAGTATCATCTGCATAACAATGGAGGTTTAGGGAATGTTTCCTAAAAAATGTTTTGGTTTTAATGTCGTGGCTGATCCGTGTATTTAAAATAAGCTCCTCTCAGATTTGTTCTTCCACACCTAAATTTGTCTAAAATTCAGTTCTTTTTTAAGTTTTTTAAAAAAGTGCTTTAAAAACCAATAAATAAAGGTTTTTGAAACTTGTAGATACCTTGAAGTAAAAAATTGAAGGCAGACATTAGAGCGAGACGCATCTTTCCTGTGTTAGGATTTTCTCAGGACCCCTGTGTGATGTAGGGGGCATGTTGGTTGGAGATAAGCTTGGAGATAGCTTGGGGAACAGGGACGTAAAGTCTGAAGCTGTTAGTCCAAAGGATCCTCCAGAAGCAGGATGCATCCCTGCTACCCCACCCACCCCCACCCCCCCCAAGCCCCAGCACCACACATCCAGCTTCTCCAGCCCTCCGCTGTCCTCCCACTTGTATCTGCTTTCCACCCAGCGCCTAATTGCTTTTATGCCTTTATTCTCACAGTGTGAGAAGTTTGACAATGTACATAAACGAAATTCCAGAATAGCAGCAGGATATGGAAAAAGCACATGTGGAAGCAGTTTGCCGGCCCTCTAGAGAAGACTTGGAGTCTGCAGTTTTATAGATTTGTTCTAAGCAGAGAAGGATGCTGATATTAAAGCTTCAGGCCCATCTTTCACTTGTTTGTGCCTTACAGGATCTAAATCCTTGCTTTTTAGACATGGTTGCAATACACAGAGCTAGGTTTAGTGGACTGCCCTGCCCATTGGTTTGTCACTGATTTATGAAATTCCTTGTATAACTAGTCTGTTTCATGCCAATTCACTGTGGTAATACAAGCTAAAATTGTTCTGTGTCCAAGCACAGTGAATTCCTCATAAAGAGTGCATGGGCACGAACCACAAATGATTTGGAAGCATTTAACCACCTGACAGTGATTAATGTTGGGCAGAGCATGAGGCTCGTTTGTCAGGCATCTGTGTGTATTAGGAAGTGCTCAGCTGGAGGATTATCAGTAAGGGTATACTTGATCAGGAGTAGTTGGTAAGACATGCTGGAAATCAAAAGTGTTTCTAGTTGCTCCAAACGGCCACAATCAAAGGCAGAGTGAAAAGCTGGCCCTCATAGAGACGGGGGAAATGCAACATCATTTAAAATGGGATAACGACGCACATTTTCAGACAGTCTCTTCTGGATGACATTCATAGTCCTGCATTTGGTTGTTCACATGAAAAGTGAAAGACCAAATAGTTGTAAAAATGTAAGACTGTAAAAATGAAAAAGAGAGCTAGAGAGAAAAGTTCTAACCCTGGCTCCTTCACAGCGTGAAATGGGTGTAACTGTTGGATCATCAATTTCAGTCTGAACTTGGAAATGTGTCAATCTGAACTTGGAAAGGTGTCGGGGGAAGGTTTCAGAACAGTGGCGGAGTGGCCGTTGGGAGAACCAGGACTATTCCTATTGGACCACTACACATATTGTAGCCAAATGTGACAAAAATTAATTAAATAAAACATCAGAGAGTGACAGAGCAAGAAAAAGCAAGAGGAAGAGAGATTGATAGGGATTGTGTGGTGGTGAGCAGCCTTGTCCAGCGGGCTGTGTGGCCCACTGTGGTTATGTGTGGTTGTCATCTTCCACACATCTCCCCAGCAAACTACATTTGGTTAAATCCACCCACTTACCATTGATATGTTGGTATCTTTATCACTGTTTAAACACTGAGTCAGCCAGCAGTGGACTGTTGCTGACTCACTTTACATGAGTGCAAAAAGTTAAAACAAAAAAAACTGTGGTTGAAAAGCTCAGAGAAAAGATGTTAAATCCAGAAAAATCCAAACGCGTCAAAAATAGTTCTGCACATGTAGCAGAACCAGCTCAGCAGACAACACAGAGGAGGAGCAGAGCAGCAGAATGAGTTAAGGACTACAGGTCCCGGTGAGTCCAGTTCAAGTCAAGTTTTACAGAATAACGCAGAGGACAACAGGAATCTAGTCTCAGTTTATTCAGCAGGATAATTCTTTAGCTTCATTTTTTGCTCTGGTTTTAGCAGAAATTCTATGCATAATAATAATAATAATAATGATAATATTTCTAATAATAACACTCATGATAACAATAAGAGTAATATTTATAATAATAATCATACGCTAATTATAGCATTCAGCTAGTGTGTGATTAGCTCAGAACTACAGAATTTTATTACAGAAAGGAGAAAAATTGCTAAAATTACTGTGTCTGCCGCTCTATTTATTGCCCAGTCTGAACTCTTATCTTATACTCTATAATTACTAACCTATACATACTAACTTTTACAGAGGAAAGTGAAAAATAGAACTACAGTTTAATACAATGCAAAATTAAACAGCAGTAAATAGCAGCTAGCATCTTACTTATTAATTTTCTTTGATACTGTTAATGTGTCGACTCATTGATATGGTCATTTTTGAGACTGTAGCTATTTTGCTGTTTTAGTTGTGGACTGAAGCTAATATGAAAGGTGTTTCTGGTATAATTTTTCTACAAACTACAAACTACAGGAATAAAATTATCTGTAACTGAATTAACTAAATGACATTTAGATTGTAACATTATGAAATTATATAAATATAATTAATTTGCAGGTGTTTCTATTTAATGTATTGTTCTACAACTCATTATAGCTCATCTATCCTCTGTTTACTACATGAATCCTATAGGTCTGACACAGGCCACATGTAATGGTGTGTCTCCAGATGGGTTTTGGTGGGGCAAGTCAAAAGTCCTGGGCCGATTTTTGTTCCAACTCCATCCCTGTTTCTGAAGGTATTTGACTGTCTGACAAGCAGTTCTGATGGTGATACCGGCCCCTTAAGCTAGACATGAGAAACTCTCCCCTCTGCCACTATATTAACTATTACATACAATAAAACACCTTTGTAGAAGCAATCAGTGATACCAGAGTTGCAGGTGTACATGTACGCGTTGGTGTAATGTGACTAACTACTACTCTTTACTACTCTCTCGAATCATTTGGAGGTTTCAGAAGCACAAACAAAATTGTGCACTGGCTAATAGTGACACTTAAAAGTAATATTTTGGTGAAAATTATGGAACAACACTGTCAACTGACTAACAGTGGCAAATGCAAGTAGAACCTGTTCAAAAACTATGGAATAACATTATGAACAGACTTGACAGTTGTAGGTAATGTTTTTTTCTCTGAAAAATATGGAACAAAATTGAGAACTGGCTATCAGCAACACTAAACATAACAGAGGTTATCTCAGGCCACTTTTCATATAGAGCAGGTATAGACCGAACTCTTCATAATATTTACAGAGATCGAACATTCCCCCATGAGCAAGCACTTGGCGACAGTAGCAAGAAAAGCTCCCTTTTCAAAGGTAGAAACCTTGAACAGAACCCGGCTCATGGTGGTGGTTGGGGGGGGGGCATCTGCCTCGACCAGTTGGGCTGAGAGAGAAAGAGAGAGGGGGAGAGAGAGAGAGAGAGAGAGAGCAGGTGGGAAGAGAACAGCACAGTGCAGGTTCCAAATAAAGATGTAGAATAATAATCAGACTAATAATGAATAATATTAATAATAAAATAATAATAATAATAATGATAATATTTCTAATAATAACACTCATGATAACAATAATAGTAATATTTATAATAATAATCATAATAATACAGTAACGTGCATTAATGGGATATGAATGTGTACAGATGAAGAGGAAGAGGAGGAGAGAGGAGCTCAGTGCATCATTGGAAGTCCCCCGGCAGTCTAGGCCTATAGCAATATAACTAGGGGATGGTCCAAGACAAGCCTGAGCCAGCCCTAACTGTAAGCTTCATCAAAAAGGAAGGGTTTAAGCCTCCTCTGAAATGTTGAGAGGGTGTCTTCCTCCCGGACCCAACTGGAAGATGGTTCCACAGTAGAGGAGCCTGATAGGTGGAGGCTCTGCCTCCTGTTCTACTTTTGGAGACTCTGAGAACCACAACCAAGCCTGCGTTCTAGGAGTGCAGCGCTCTAGTGGGGTAATAGGGTACTATGAGCTCTTTCAGATATGATGGTGCCTGATCATTAAGGGCTTTGTAGGTGAGGAGAAGGGGTTCTGGATCAAGTGAAAAGTCTTTAGAGACCTGTTGGGGCAACCAGATAGTCCAGCCTAGAGGTAACAAATGCATGGATTGGCTTTCTGCATCTTTTTGGGACAGGATGTGCCTGATTTTTGCAATGTTACATAGGTGAAAAAGTCAGTCCTTGAAGTTTGTTTTATGTTGGAGTTAAAGGACATTTCCTGATCAAAGATAACTCAGCGATTCCTTACAGTGGTGCTGAAGGCCAGGGCAATGCCATCTAAAGTAACTCTATCATTAGATAATGTGTTTCTGAGGTGTTTGGGGCCAAGTACAATAAACAAAAGAAAATTGCTGGTCATCCAGGTCATTATGTCCTTATGGCGTTCTTGAAGTTTAGCCAACCGATGGTTTCATCAGGCTTCATTGACAAATATAATTGGGTGTCATCTGCAAAACAATTGACGTTTAAGGAGTGATTCCTAATAATATTGCCTAAAGGAAGTATGTATTAGGTGAATAGAACTGGACCAAGCACAGAACCATGTGGAACTCCATAACTAACTTTTGAGTATTTGGAGGATTTATCGTTAACGTGTACAAACTGAAATTGATCTGATAAATAGGACTTCAACCAGTTTAGAGTGGTTCCTTTATTACCAATTAAATGTTCCAGTCTCTGTAATAGGATGTGATGGTCAATAGTGTCTAATGCAACACTAGGGTCTAACAAGACAAGTACAGAGACAAAGTCCTTTGTCCGATGCGATTATAAGGTAATTTGTACCTTTCACCAGTGCTGTGTCTGTGCTGTGATGCACTCTAAATTCTGACTGAAAATCCTCAAATAAACTATTGTTATTTAGAAAGTCACACAGCTGGTTGGCGACTGCTATTTCAAGGACAGAGAAAGGGAAGGTTAGATATTGGTCTATAGTTAGCTAAAAAACCTGGAACAAGAGTAGGCAGTAGGTAGGTAGTTAACAGTAATATCAACACTTAAAACATTTCTTCAAAAACCATGGAATTATATTGAGAACTGCTGACATGGACATTTTAAAAAAATATATTTCTTCAGAAAATATTGTACAACATGAAGAACTGACAAACTATTACATATTGAACAATATCAAAAATTGGCTATTATTGACACTTAAAAAACATTTCTTTGAAAACTATTGAACAACATTGAGTGGAGCCAATGGTGACATTTGAAAGTAATATTTCTCCACAACAACAACAATGTTTCTCAGAAAAGTATGTAACAAAATTGAGAGCTAGCTAGCAGCCACACAGATACAAAGTACTATTTTTTCTAAATATTTGAAAAAAAAAAAACATTAATAATACAACATTTTGAAAAAAGACCTTGACAGGTAGGTATTACATTTGTGTGGTGGGAGTATGTGAGGGGTTTTGCACAGTGGTATTATGTGATTATTGTTTTACTATCTCCACTGTTATTTACCAAAAACAGCATCCTGATCCACATATTCCTCCCATCCAAATTAAGTGGGAAGTAAAGGATTTCATCATCCTAAATACTATTGAGGAACCTCAGTGACTGTTCAATAGCAGGTGATAAAAACAAACAGCAGAATTATGGGTGTATGTGTGGGCCTATGCTGACAGATTAATATCCCTATTAAATCCCTTTACCAATAGATTATACTTGTTTAAAATAGCTACATGAATGCAATGTAAAGGCATTCACTGAGGATTTACATAATGCAGCATTCTGAGTAGCAGTGTGGGTACCATTTACTGTCTGACACATGTCTTTCTAGAATAGTTCTATTGACCTGTTCAGCAGTTTGGCAATTGGACACAAAACAAATTCCGTCTTCTATACCTGTGTCTCCTCCAGCTCCACTCATCCCCTCCACCCTGCCTTTTACCGAATCCAGACTAGCTAGAAGTGATGTCCTGTTTGCTGCTGTTTAACCACAAGAGAATTCGACTCTCATCACTCCAATTGTGGGAGTTGAGGTGGGAGGGAGAGTAAGTGATATAGGTACAACCAGCTACAGACGTGGGTCTGCAAGAAAAATCCTCCCCTGACTGTAAAGTGTTTGATGATGAGGCCATAAAAACAGGTTCTCCCTGTGTCTTCAGCGGCATCCCAGAACTTCCTGGGTCACTGAGATTATTGATCTATCTTTCACCGGTAAATAGTTTTCACCCCAGCCTTCCAGCTGGACCAGTAAAAACATACCTCAGCACTGCTGCTTTTGCAACAAGAATTTGTATACATTTTTGTCCCGTCCTGTTTGATTTTTAAAACATTTTAATGGGTCTCTGGATGCACAAATGTACCCTAAATGGTGCTGCTTGCTTTATAGATAGTCATATGCAACTTAGGGGAGATCTCTTTCAATACAATTGCGTCCTGATGTCAGATCATGCTGCATTCATGTCATGTGACATTTATATGACATAAATCATTTCAAATCAGCCGCTTCTGTCTGAATTGACTTACAAATAAGGCACAATCCAAGCTGCAGAAGATCAAGCAGAAGCTCACAAGAATAAGTGCTTCAACACTTAGTGTTAGCTACATGTTCCTTGTTCCACCTGACACAAGTACCACAAGGGCTGAAGTAACATGAAGTTGTATGAACAAACAAGTGCATAGAAAATGACTTTGTCTTTAGAAAGAGAGAAAGAATGGCAAATGGACTGCACTTATATAGCACTTTTCTGGCCTCATTGACCACTCAAAGCGCTTTACACTACTGCAACATTCACCTATTCACATAGCGCTCTTTTCTATACATACTGCGCTTTCTACACACACACACACACACACACACACACACACACTCACACACACACACACACACACACATGCAAGCATACACGAACACACACTATGGGGGATGAAAAGGGTCGCTGAGGACAAGACGCACGTAAAGTCTATTGTGTGATTATTTACTAAAAGTCCTGCATGTGTGTATTTATGTGCGTCTGTTTATGATTAGTTCAACTCAGCCATGCATATGCACATGTATGCACGTGTGATTCCTACCACACAGGCATTCGTGTGTGCGTACATTTGAGTCTGCATCCTGCGACTGCACGTGCACACACTCGTGTGCATGCTGTTTCATGCAAAACAGCACAGGGCTGTTTAGACAGCGGGCCTAGGTGTATCCCAGACTGTACAGCTGGATGGGGGTTCAGCCTCCATCTCACCCCTTTCACCCTCCCTATACACACATACATTCTCCAACTGCATGTACACACACCCTTATGCCAAAGGAATGTTCGACAGACTCTAAAGTTGACGAAACCGACTCCCTTCTGTTACATTTCACTAATGAGGATAAAATTATCCTTTATGTAGAATGTTTTAATTAAGAAATAAAGTTAGCTATTTTTAAAATAATAATAATAATTAATAATAATAATAATAATAATTACATCAGAAATTTATCAAATTATCCAAATGAAAGCTCACAGTACATGCATTTCTATGATGCTGATTAATAAAAGCTAATGTTAACTCATGTAAAAAGTGTCAGTCTTAACTAATGACGGCTGATTCACTTTATTAATGTCATCACAGGAGGGGCACAGTTCACAGGGTGCACGACAGACAACAATGCTATTTTGGCGTGCAGAATTGAAAGAGATTATTGCACACTCATGGATATAATGATATTTAATTAGACCAACATTTCATCAGACAAGCTGGCTGATGACAGTTGGCTTCTGGAGACAAGCTTGCCTGCTAAAATGTTGGTTTAATTTAACTGCATGGAATCTGTAAGGTTGCAACCAGCTATTTCAACTTTGCAATTAATGTTACATTCATCTCCAAACCGCCTAAGCTGAATTCAGATCATATCCCTTTGTGTTCAGTATGAATTGATTATGTTGTGACATCATATGAAGTTCTATTGGTTGAATAAAAAAAACAATAACTGACAGTTAACTGATGCAGTAAACTAGTTGTTGGGTACGATTTACATAATTTAATCTAGGTAGTTTGGTGAAAAAATATGAACTTGCTTAGCTTGATGTCAAGCTGGAAACCATTTTGACAAGATGGACCACAACTGCTGGCAGAGCTGGATTAAGTAGAGGCCCCTGGGGCAAAAATGAGCTACAGGCCCCTATTGAGCCCTGTTGTTCCTCCAGCACATTTTCTAAGGCTGTACTCATCAACCAATCAGTCGCAGCTAGTAGTTAGTAGCTAGTATTTTCTGCTTATTAAATCATTTTAAGTTAATTATTATTATTATTATTATTATTATTATTATTATTATTATTATTATTATTATTATTATTATTATTATTATTATTATACTGAAATGACAACAAGAGACTTGGAGCCGACCGGCGTGCACCTGCCCATATTCATATGATTTTCGAAAACAGTATTATATCAACTGGCGGCCCCAGGGTGGTCTAGGGCTGTAGTTCCCAGCACAAGAACTATTGAGGGTTATACACTCAAAGCTTCAAGCGTTAAACACCAAAGCTGACAGAGCATCGTAGTTAGCCTACCATTTTTAGATGATATCCCATTTTGGTTGTTGAGCTGCGATGTGCAGACTGCTGTTTGCAAAGTTTACACTTGACTTTTTGGTCATCTGTTTTAACAAAATGCAGCCACACCAACGACTTCTTTGACATAGTGTCAATTAGTTTAGAGCCAGCTCTGAGTGAACGTTCAGTAAAAATTCAGTTAAATAAGTTAGACAGTCAGAATAGTCTACATGAGGTTGGGCAAGTTCAACGTTGTGGTTTCACAAGTAGTCTGTCCCTCCCACCACTGTGGAAAAATACTCTCTACACATGACAGTAGCTATACTCTGCCCTGGGTCCGCTGTGTGTCAGATGGTTTGTGATAATGTTATTATATACAAATTTATTGAAGGATATGGACCATATACAGTATAAGTATAATATCAACTTATGTTTTAAACATATTTGAACTACAGCCGCCTCATCCAAACTGTAATAGATGTTTACAACAGACAATTCATGTAATATTGCCTGTGTTTTCCCACCAAAATAAGTTTGACTTACCTGGGTGTGTATTTTGGGTGTGTATACTATTTGTATAATTGTCTGACTGCTTGGGTGATGCCAAGCACATTCCAGCCAATGGTTTCGCACTATTCCACTGATCTAAAAGTGGTAGTAATGCTACATGATACACTGATCAGCCATATCATTAAAAGAAGTTATCAATTTTAATATTAAGTGCAATAGTGCACCAACAATTGTAGGGATGAAGAAGACATGGAAAGTATACATGGAAGTAAACAATGCAGCATATGAAATATTGTTTTGCAAATGTTAATGGGGTAGGATATGCATGCAGTTTGTTGATTAGTGACATCAAAGATATACACAGTGCATTTTGATTAGAAACACTGAATGTCAATAAAACTGCTGTTTGTTTCTAAAAGAAAAACCAAACTCTACAAGGCACCTTAAAGTTTTATAAGCAAAATGTACTTAATAACTTAAAACTTAACAATACTTGTTTAGAAGAAAATTAGTCCCTTTGAACAATGCATTATTATGAATTACATTATTATTACTGATACATCAATGCATAAGTTCCATTATGGCATCGCAGCTAGTCAAATTCGAACTATTTTTAACTATTTTATCTACTGTTTGGTATTAATCTATTCATAAACTATGAATTTCAATAAGCTTATCATATGCTTTTTTTAATGTAAAATCTTTAAACAAAAGTAACAAGTAACTTTAGCTCTAGTGAAGTATAAAGTACAAAGCTCTATCTGAAATGTTTTGGAGTACAAGTATAAAGTAATAGAAAATGGGGACACTCAAGTACAAGTACTTTAAAATTTAAGTACTTGTATTTCAAGTACTAGAGTACAGTATGTGACTAATTGTCACTTTTTATTACTGACAGCTGCAATCTGAGATCTAGGAAAACAACAACAACCTACCTTGAGTACAAAATAAAATTTGACCAGAACTATAAAAATAAAACCCAAGTTTTATTTTACAAGACATTAGTGACTGTTTTAAATCTTTTTCAAAATTACAGGTAAGCCAAAAGGGTGTTGCAAGACAAAGCAAGCTGTCATTAGCTGCATTTTATTACCTTAAAACTTAGAGACGTTTGTAAAGTCAGGAAAGGTCAAGAAACAATGTCTTTCCCCTTCAGTAATTTTTACAGACTAGATAGTAAATCAGAATTTTCACTTTAGACTTTCAGCTGAGTAAAAGCAGTTCTGTTTCACTGAGATACAGTATGTTAGTCATCTTCTCGCAACTACTTGAGTATATCCATCTGCCGAATCTAAGACACCAATAAACCTAAGACCATATAAAAGCCAGACCTGTGAGCTAATTGGCTTTAACTGTGGACACCCTTGACTTAAAAGAGTTCGAGAGATACTATAGGGACTATACTTCAAAATGCAGCTCTCATGCTCACTTTCCAAAGAGATCAAGGCCCATGTGTGAGCTAAGGCTAAGGGCTAAGCCAGTATCTGCAGTTTTAATGGTGGGCATCCTGAAGAGACAAGGTGAGGAGGAGAGGTGAAACACTAAGTAACCAAGGCCCCCGAGGGCCAAGGCGGCAGATTCAACTAGAACTGCACTTGAAAAAGTTTTGACACAGCACTTCTTTCATATCCAGAGCCACTCTTTTTTTCCTCCTCTTCTTCTCCTCCTCCCTCTCCTCCTACTGCCCCATCCCCCCATCCCTGACTTCAAAGTGCTATTTATGCAAAAACCTGGTGGAGTTTTCCTGTCCTTGCTCTCTCCTCCCTGCAGGCAAGTATTTCTTTTTTGGAACACACAGTATCTACAATTTTTTTTGTCAGAAAAAGCTAAAGACATATATACATACACACACACACCCACACCCACACACACACACACACACACACACACACACACACACACACACACACACATATATATATATGTATAACATGGTCCTCTTCTCTTTGCTCCATCTCTGCCCTGTGTATGTGGTGTCTGTTACATACTTGTTTTCCTCTGTAATCTCTTTGTCTTTTGCTTCTTCAGGTTTTTTGTCTTCCTTTTTTTCTCAACCTTTTTACATTTTCCGAAAACCCACCAAAAATAAGTTTCATCCACCTTTGCTTTTAAAGAACACTGTTTAAAATCCAACCAGATTTATTTTTTCACTGTTAAAGAAAAAAGTGAACTCCAAAATGAAATAACTCCAACATTTTTTTATATATGGCACAAAGATGATACTATCTTTGGGATAGTAACAGTATAGACATTCTTCAGTATCTATTATTTAAAGATATTTCTACAAACACACACTGGAGGGAAGCACATGTCATAGTGTAAAACTATCACTGTTACACAGGATGGGGTTTGTCAATATTTATAATATTTTCCACATCAGCAGCAAGGTTTGAAGATGGTAATGTATGTCTGTATGTCTATCCAGTGCTTAGTCCCGACTCCCATGAAATTTGAGGCCATTGAGCTACAGGTACAGGCCATTTGAGCCATTGCTGAAGACAGCAATTGCTCTTAGAAGATGAATTCTACTGTTTTAGGTGACCTCCTGACCTTCCCTTTCATGTGTTTAATTAATAACAGCTTTCCAGACTGACACCTAATAGTGCACTTTTATCACTACCTTTTAAAGAAATTGTTCAGCATTTTAGGAAATACACTTTGTCATTATGTTTCTGAGTGAGATAAGAAGGTGGATGCGTGTGTGTTACAAAGGTGGTACCAGGATTTGGTTACCCTAGCTTAGCATAGAGAGTGGAAGCCGGGGGGATGTGCTAGCCTGTCTTTGTCATAGGTTCAAAAATACACCTACCAACACCTCTTTAGCTCACTAACATTAACATTTTGTTAATTAATATGTACATATACTGATCAGCCACAACATTAAAACCAGTAACTGGTTTTCATGTTTTGGCTGGTCAGTGTAAATGGAAATATGCAAATGACAATGTGTGTTTTAGGGGAGAGAACTATTTTTTGACGAACAGTTTATCCATCCACTCAGTACTTCTGTGCAGTGATTTGACACAGGTTGCCATGGTCAGTAAGCACAGGTTTTGGTTTTGGTTTCTGTACAGGCAAAAAGGTGCTAATTCCAAAGGTGCTAGTTCCAGCATGTAACCTCTCCTAGAACCACAAGTTGTCATGGTTTTAGGGGAATTTCTAGTTGTGTACAGATTAAATAAACAAGATGCAACATGTCTTCAGAGGTGTTGGTAGGTGTATTTTTGAACTTCAGACAGAGCCAGGCTGGCTGTTTTCTCGTGCTTCCACTTTTATGCTATGCTAGGCTAACCACGCCATGACTCCAGCTCTGTACTGTACACACAGTCATGAGATTCTAATTATCAAGGGTAATTATTAATATTTATAAAAATATTATTGGGAATTAATAATTATGGGGCACCACCCTTGTATCAGGGACTGATAACCAAACTATAAATACAGCCTCAAATGGTGTTAACTTATAAGTTTTGATATCTAGGACATATAAACACTTATGAACTGAACAGTGAAATGTTGAATACGAGCAGTGATTGTCACAATCCAGCTGTTATCACAGGAAGTATGCATAAATAAACACAAAAACCAACCGCTTAAATTATAACAGAATTTATTAACGACAGCAATATTAATCAACAATCTGTATTACCATTAATCAACAAACATCTATTATCCAAATTCAGCTACAACAACAAGCAACTATAAGCACAAGCAACTATACTATCAAACATTCAAAGGCAAAGAAGTGGACATGTAGTACATGTGATGTGGTGTGTTTGTGTGTGTGTATGTAGAGAGGGAGAGAGAGAGATTTGCTTGATTGACAGAAGGGTGGGTTGAATGGTGCCAATACACACTACAGTGAGACCTTTGCAACAAAGGCTTATGACAAAATAAAATCAAGCATAAATTTACCATCCTCTGAAAGTAATAAGTATAATTAATTTCTGCGTCTACCGGTGGTTTGCATTTTCGTGCTAAAGGACAGGAGATCATGCAGCTTATCATCATTTTTATTCAGTGCTGCATCATTGACTTCCAGTCTTGCTCTCTTTATCTGCGTGTCTCTCTCCCACCTCCTGCTCTCTTTCTGTCTGTGCAGCTGCACTCCTCACAGCTCTAATCCCCTTCTCGCTCCCCTGTGTACTGGAACGCCATCCAACTATTTAACCACAGCCCTGAAACAAACCAACATCTGTTTGGAGGCTGGCCCAGACCCAGCCACTGCCTTACTGCTGCGACCACACCAGCCACCACTAGCTTAACCCCTCAATGCCTGGACCAGACACCAGCGACAAACTCAGCCACTGGGAGAATTGCATGTGTGTGCACTCGGGCTGCATCTAAGTATTTTTTAAGATTCAGTATCTGCTTTCAATTAGCAGTAATTTCTTGATTTCGTCAACATCTTTGGTGCTAATGTTTGTTGTGCTGTTTCTGTACTTCACTCCCCAGAGAGCACTTGTCAATCAGACAGTGCTGGCAGTACTGTGACATCTCATTAAGTTTGATTTGCTGTGAGTGGCCCCTTTTTACTCTTCGCTGTTCAGGCATAGGAGTCTTTACTGCTCATGCTAACTACGCACTTCTAATATTTATTTCCAATGAACCAGTCATATATGTGGTGTAGCAGAGGACATTAATTCGCTACACTAGGTTGCTACTCCTATTGTATCTCCTATTGTATTTTATCAGTGGTTGACAGTCTAAACATGTTTTTTTCCCTCACATGTTTCGACCTGCATTGTGTTTATAAGATGAACTGAATCAAGTACTTGATTAAATGATTAGTCAACCGGAAATCAATCACCAACTATTTTTCTAATTAATTTTAATTAATTAATCAATCAGTCATTTCTCAAGCAAAAATGCCAAACATTTGCTGGTTTCAGATTCTGAAATGTGAGGATTTGCTGCAATTAAATGATTAAGAAATTAATTCTGAAAATAATTAGCAGATTAACCTTTAATTGTTACATTAAGATAACATTACTTCTTAGTCTTTTGTTCAAAGATCAAATATGGCCAATATTAATCAATTTATTCACATAAACAATATGATAAATTGCCTCAAGTTGCTAGTCTAGTTGCTAGGACTGAAATGCAGAAAATCTATATCCTAAATCTCAAAAGATCGCCAGGGCCTTTATGTACCTCAGCTGCAGAGGAAGCTAGGCCTTTATTTAGCATATGGGTTTTTCTTTCTAATTTCCCCTTTTTACAAGTATATTTTATTATATGTTAGTAAGAAGCCTCCCAGTTTTCTGATCAAGTCCCCTAATGTCCTGTTAATTCAAACTCAACACTTCCTCTGTGTTTACCTGTCACCTTAATGTTGTTTTGATACATTCAGCATACTGTACTTTTCCACAGCACTAATTCCATCAGTATAACAACAGTCATATCAAACTCACCACTCATATCATATGTCATATGATATTCTGAATCTTGTGTTCTGGGACTGCACCCGCCTCGTCATCCCTCCGCTCTCATATGCACTTCACATTAGGGCACCATCTGATTTACAAATTAATCACTGGTGAATATATGACCTTGTTGTTATACTGATGGAATTTGTGGTGTGAAAATGTACGATATCAGTAATTTAATATGTTAGCCATTGTAGTAGAGGTGATTCTATGCACCCTCAATGTTTTTGACCCAACCTTCATTAGCAATTGACCTGTATTTGTTAGCTATTATTTGAATAACAGCTTTTATTTTAGAATTTACAGTATTCAACATTAAACTATTCCCATTTTAATAACATTAATTTGAACATATGCATATGAATTCTGACACAACAAAAGAAGTTGACAAAGTCTAAACTGAGCATCTTCTGTATGTAAACGGAAACAACACGATTCTGTGTATGTAGGGCTGTAGGTATACAAAACGGTATCTGGCTGATTTCTTTTTTTCTCCTTTTTTTGTGCAACTATAAGCAGTAAACTTGTGTTTGACGATCTTCTACAAATATTGATGGAGATATAAAAGGAAACACAGTGGAGAACTAATAATCTGCACAAAATTACAGTGTATGCACTTGTGTTTGGGAGTGGGGGGTCTGAAAAGAAATGGCCAAAACTTAAAGCTCAAAGCTGCTTTCCTGAACATGGATAGTAGTCGAAAAGATCTTTTTCCCATATTTCCTGGAATATTTCCTTAGTGTCAGTTGTCAAACCAGCTTGATTTTACAAAATAGTGAATTAATGATCACAAAAAAACTTGATCTTGATAAACACACTTTATCATGTTCAGGGAATAACTATCAAATTTTGTGATGTCTAAACTCTGATCAGAAAATACCAAAACATAGGGATGTTTTAAATGCCTCCGGTGTGCGGTGCCATCTTTTTTCTGCTTTGTTTTTATGTCGTACTCTTATGGTATGATACTAGCTCTCATGTGTTGACAGTACTCAGAGTGTCCTGACAATACCTTCATTGGTGCATCTCTAAAGGATAACTGTGGTTTATTACAATGTGGGTCTTATTTTTGTATTTTCAGCCATCATTCCTCTTAACAACACTTTACCTACCTGGCTAATTATTGAGACTGTATTCCCCGAAAAAAAAACAATCCTATAGGTCATCTGTGCCAGCAGCTTATTACAACCTCTAGTGGCCGTCTTAATTATGACAGGAGAAAAGGAGGAAGTAAATTGATGTAGTATAAAGTTGTCATAAGGAGAAAGTTGAGGTGGATGGATGGATGGGTGGGCTGACGAACACAGGACTGTCACACAGGAGACTGCTGTACATTTCCCGTGTGAAACAGATAGTTGGGGTTGTTTCTTTTGACCATGACTGTTCCACAACCTTAACTGCATGTTTATATTTGTAACCAAGATGACGAACGTCCTCTAACATTAAGTTAGTACTTATATTGACCCAAACCACAATGTTTTCCTAAACCTAACAAAGTAGTTTTTGTGCCTAAACCTAACCAATCTGTGACCATTCCACAACCTTATCCACGTGTTTATTATTGTTACCATGACTGGTTTGGTACACCTACTGCTGATACGCTCCTGTGGGTTGTATCCAAGGGAAAAACGACCTATATGGTCATTTAGGTTGGAGGACTTGTTGTTAGTGAGATCTGGAAAAACAGTGACATCACTAAAAAGAAGTCAGAAACATGAGCAAACAGCAATCAGATAGAGTTTTAAACTAACTAACTGTTCACACATTGTCCTTGTACAGTGATTGACAGCAGTCAGACACACACACACACACACACACACACACACACACACACACACACACACACACACACACACACACACACAACCAAACGTGTAGACAGAGAGAGACATAAGTTATATATGCCTGCTTGCATGTACACACTTCAAATTACACACATACACACAGTTAGAGGTCTGACCAGTTTGTGAATGGAGTTCAAGTTCACAGGTAAACAGAGGGGGAGTTGTTAAGGTGGTATGTGCCCAGAGCTATGAGCCCTTTCTCCTTGACAGACTGGCTTCAAGCCGGGGTCAGGTGAGGGACGGGGGACCGGCCCCAGCACCTCTCTCCATACTGAAAGTGCTGAATATTCCACTTGCTCTCTAAGTGACAGGCAGAGGAAGTCTTTTCACACTTTTTCAGGAGACTTTTTACCGCTGTTGGTGCAGGCTCACTGCATTCAACATGCAAATAACATTCATGAAGTTAGCCCTAAAGGGAACAGTCCAGCACTTTGGGAAATATAGTACACATATTCGCTGTGTATACCCAGAGTCTTAGGAGATCAGTATCAATTTTAACTCTTGGTTACTAGACAGTTGAGAAAAATGAGAGAATTGGACATTTAAAAGAATCACTGGGATCAGTACATTTATTTGCACATACTCAGATTTTTGAGTAAACTGATAGCAGCTTCGTACTTGATGTATACACATGAGGCTCTCAAGAAGAAACTGATGAATCTGTCCAACTGAGGTAGTTTTCACTGAAGTATTGTTTCTGTTGTCATAGGTGTAACTACAGAAAACCTTGAACATCAAAGCCATTCTTCTAAATATAAAATGTTAAGTAAAATACTAAAAATTCAATGCAGACATCAAAGTTTCATTTTATGCAGTGGGGGCTATATCATACCGCTTCCCTCAGCAGAAGTTGTAGTGACTAAGTAGTGAATTAATAGCTAAATTCTAAATTACTTTAGCTCATCTTTAAGAATAGAAATAAATGCTGATCTTATCTTAGACAAAACTCATTTCCAGGACTGATATTCAGGAATGTGTGTAGGGATGTATTTGTGTGTGTAAGCATTGTGTCCGTGTGTGATTTGGGGGAATATGAAGGGAATTGAAATGGTTGCTTTTATTTGAACTCAGTCAGTGTGTTATTCCCCTGACATAAGGCACTCCAGTCCAAACACCATGCACACACTGGCTCACACACACATAGGTTGTAACTGAGGTGTTTGTGTGTGTGTGTGTGTGTGTGTGTGTGTGTGTGTGTGTGTGTGTGTGTGTGTGTGTGTGTGTGTGTGTGTGTGTGTGTGTGTGTGTGTGTCTGTGTGTGTGTGTGTGTCTGTGTGTGTGTCTGTGTTTTATCAGGAGCTCTAGGGTGTGAGAATGTCTTTTAACAAAAACAAGTTAGACTAAATTGTTACAAATACAGAATCTGCATTGCTAAACATTAAACAGTGCTTTCGTCTGTGTATGGATGTATGTGTATGCATGTGTGCGTGAGCAGTGAGGAATTTTAACAGCGTCCAGATGTGGGGAAGTGAGAGAGAGAGGCATGGCACTTAATGGTGACTCAGAGGAATTTGACACAAATCCACCATTTCCATTTACAGTTCTGTCATCTCCACACTGTGTTCAAAGTGTCAGCTGCTGCAGAGTGAGTCAGAACACTACTCCAGCCTGCTGCAACACCCAGTGCACAACTAAACAAACAAGAAACAGTGCAAGACAGGTTCTGTGTCGGTACACAGTTAGGGCTGGTTTCACACAAGTATGGACAGGAGCAAATAGACCGAGATTATTTCTGATTTCCATTTGATTTCTTTAATCTGGAGTATAATCTGGTGTTGTAAATCGATAAATGAAGTAAACAATCCATTAGACATATTGTTAACTGAATTCATGATTATCAGTTCTGAAAGTGATAAATAAACAAATTTAAACCTGAATCCGACAAACAAAAGTAAGCAGAACTTTCTCTATTTGTAATGAACCACAGATTAAGCTTCTAAATGATCAGGAGTCCCTCATTTTATTTTCACTGAAATAACAAACCAGCTTCATTTTTCAATTTTTACTTTAAATGCTGATAATTTGAGTTTCTAAGGCCAAACAACCTCTAATTGTTATTTATGCCAAAGAATCTAATTAGAAGCTTTTACAGTATACACAGACACAGAAACTAATTTGTAAGCAATAAATTCAGATTTCGGACACTAATTTATCATCATTTCTTGTTATCACCAACAGGTGTAGAGATACACAACCAGAGGTACACTGGTGCATAAACGCAGGTATACAATGTATATGGCGTTCTGTGGCGTTTACTTCAAACAGGAGACTTTTGATCCCTTATTTTAGTCTCTAAGGCAGTGGCTTCCCATAGGCAAAGTAACTTTCCTGTTAAATCAGCACCCGGGGAGAAGTGCTGCCTAAAGGAGAAACTCAGGGAACCTATCCCTCAATTGATGATGATCCATAACCCGCAAGTTCCAGAGCTCACACAACTACAAATATGAAGCGAACAAGTAAAAAAACGTCTGAAGACTATACAGTGACAGTTAGGAACCATAAGGAGAAGCATCTGCAGAAGGAGATGATGAGACAAATATGTGATGTAAGATAATGAGTTTTTACCATGGCACCATGGAAGGAATCGGTTGATGAGCACTGACGGACGTATTTATATCCTTAAGTTGCAGTACTGCAATATAAAAATACTCCTTTACTAATTAAAATTGTGCATTGAAAATGTTATGTACTTAAAGTACTAAAAGCTAAGTAGTAGTACTAGTAGTACTAATACTCAGTTTGTGATTTCTTTTGTATGTAAAATGTTAATCTGTGTAAAAACAGAAGCTAAAGCTTTCAGATGCAGAAGCTGTAGTAGCCAGGGAGAGTGGAGGGTTTAGGGGTTAGGTCCATTGAAGTTACAGTATACCCACCTACCAAGACACCACTGCACCTCTGCACTACACTTAAATTACAGGATTGTTAGCAGAATGTAGAACACATTTCACTGACACGCAAATAAAATTTCGGACAGTAAATGTAGTGCACTATATAGCAAATATGGAGTGATTTCCGACACAGCCAATGACAGCAACTAACGTTAACCGTTTATTTAATTTGCATTATGGCAGCATTTCGATTGTAAAGATGTTCCTCAGAGAAAGTCACAAGTCTTTGAAGAGCAAAAAAAACCGACAGACTTTTTCTGTGGTACCTCAAGCTAACAGGAGATTGCTGACAATAACACCTAACACTGACTCCTCACTTTAATGCTGAGTAATAACCTCACAAACCAGCCTAGCTAAATTAGCTATTTAGGTGGCCTTAGCAGCCTTGTTATGCTGAGGCTTAAAATCTACAAAAATTAAGTTCTGTGTTTATTTACAACAGCAGCTAGTTGGTTGATTCAAAATGAGCTACTTCAGCATTTTTTTGCTCTAGCTAACAGGAGTTAACATTCTAAATCTGGCAGCAGTTATTAAGCTTGCTAGCTTAAGAGGCAGGGGATGTAAGTGGTTGAAAGGTGAGAGGGCAGTGACTACACTGCTTGCATGAGAACATTATGAAATAAGATTGGCAGGAAAAGTGACTTATCAAATGAAATAAAATGAGACAATATAAAAGGGACATTATGAAATAAATTATGAATGTGAAATATATCAGGAAAAATATCAAAATGAAATTAAAAAAAAGAAAAAGAACACATTTCATTTTCAAATAAAATGATTAAAACAAAAAAAATGAAAAATTATACCCATTAGAATTAATATTTAATATTGAACATTTCGGAGTTCCATACTTGGAAAGATGTGACCACATGGGAATTAAATCTGTTCCTGGTGGTAGAAAACCTTAGTAAACCCTGGCCTTCTTGTTCCAAAATTTAACTAACCCTGACCCACCAAACTCTAACCCTAGCCCTGACCCTTACCCTAACCCAAATGTATGGGGGAAATATCTTAAAAACAGCATATAGAATTTCATGAAAAATTCAGACTTTCCAGCCACACAATAAGTTAATAAATACATGTTTAAAGTCTGACCAAAATGTTAGGTTTAAATCAGTTCTGAACTACTTCCAGGTATTATTTCTGAACCTGAGGTGGTCAAGGGTCTACTGAGCCCTGTGGCCTCAAAGCAAACAGCTACACCTGACAAGTGAATATACTTCAGCCTCTGTTTCACAGCACTTTGGTAAGTTGCCATTAAGTGTAAAAGAAGTGCAGGGACGAATGGGACCCAACCAGCATAAATGAAATGTAATATAAATTATGTACATGGATTTGACATAGAGTTGGAATCAGGTTTAAGGCCAAACTTCTCTTTATAGTCCCTGTCCACAGTGATTTTAACTTGTTATCATCACATCTGTACTGCTGAATTCAAATGTCTATATATGAAGAGTTTGAAAATATACTATACACAAAACAAAGTCTAATATTACAGGACACTGGTCTCATGACTCATGGCTGTTGTTGAGCTGAAGATTCAGTTGATGTCACAAGTTCTTGCTCGGGTAATGGAAATATATAATAAGAGTGGCTATAAAATAGCATTGTGATTCAGGTACAATATCAGCAAAACTGGTTTTCACAAAAAAAGAGCACATTTTCAAGGAAACACACTGGAAAACCAAGTCAGTATCACCATTTATTACGTTACATTTTTCATCCAGTATCAACTTTCAGTGCCACTGAAGGGGTAGTGGATAGATGTGTAGTGTAAATCTGAATCTTATGCAAGAGACTGCTGTTCACGTCATGTCACAATCCAACAGTTAATGTTCAATGTTTTAAATTGTAACCACAAACTTTCCCTAACCTAAACAGTAGTTCATGTGGCCTAACCATGAAGTTTCCCCAACCCTAACCACTATAGTTGTCATGTGTAGATATAGTTGAAATTCAGAATTTTAAAAACGTAGCTGTTATGTTAAAAAATGTGGAATGTGCAAATGCTAACAAACAACTGGAGAAAAGGTGGAAAAATTAAGACAATAAACAAATTTGGAAGAGGTGATCAAAGACAGCCAAAATGGCTCAACCCAATAGCTTAAATCCAGCATGCCTTGACACTGGACTAAATACTAAAGCCTAAATACACTGCTCAACACCTATTCTGGATGTCCACACCGCCTCATAGTTATAGTGCTGCGAACAGGAACTGATTAAAATCTCGAGTTGACCTAATACATTTTTAATCCTTGCCAAATCTGGTAGGCATGTAAGGACCACAGACAGTTCAAATTTGGTTCTCTGATTCTGCAACAAAGCCTTACCAACACTCAGTGGCAGTTGGTCAAACTTGCCTTACTATCTGAAGAGTGAACTTTGTAAGAGCAAGGAAAACTTTAGCTGGCTAGCAGGTCTTCACTGAAACCAAGATAAACAGATTTATAAAATTATACTTGCACAGTACACATATTTTTTCCCATTTGTTCTTGATTTTGTGAAGTTTTTTTAAAACGATATCTCACACGTCTCAGCAAACACTGATTTGGTGATGGTTAAACAACATCTTGATGTCCTCGTTAGAACCGGGTTTATTTGGTTGAAAAGTGAAAGGTTTTTAGATGTCCAAGTTACATCCAATTTTTTCAACAGCATTTAAAGAGAATAATTCTATGTTAAAAAAAATAGTCATTGGAATACTTTTGAAACAGTTTTACTGCATGTAATATGTCTAAGAACTTGTAATCAAATTTAGCCTGATTTTAACCTTGATGTCTATGTCCATTTTAACCTGCAAATCACCAAATCTATGCTATTCTAGCTAGAACAGAAATCCAGAAAGCGGAGTCCTTAAACATCAAGCAAATTTTTTTCTTGCCTGTTAACAGAATATGAAAAGACTTTTGGCTTGAAATAATTATTCTTCATTTGAATTTGTGAGGTTCAAACTGTTTACATTAAGGATTCCCAGGGTGTGGTGCAACAGAGACAACATGGTTGGGCACCAAATGATTTGGATGATTAATTGTTTTGCTATGTGAAATAGAGTGACTCAATGATTTTCCTACAACAGAGTGAGTCAGAGTTCATGGAGTTGGATTTGCAGTGTTTTAAACAAAGGAACCAACCTCACTTTGTTTTGAAGATTTGATTTATGATTCAGAAAGCTAGAAAACCAAAGGTGCCCTCTGAGACTCAGAAAGGTCAACATAGCATCATCAAACTAACTGACTAACTCTAACACTGTATGCAAGAATACTGAACATGATCATACACTTACTGCAGTACTGTCCTGCTTCTGGTGACTCACAGCTGTCTGATATTCTTAAACCAAATTCATTTTAAGTTTCTGTGGAAGTTTTCGTGGTCCTACCCTCCATCTGTGTCTCAAAATTCCCCCTCAGAGGAATTCATTCTAACTTGGCGGTAATGGAGAGTTCTCTCATGAGTTGTGAGCACGTACATAACTCTTGTTGAGCTGAGACCTTTTTCATGGCCAAAAGTGTGACTGGAAGTGCAATGACACTACGCTGGTTGACTTTTTGTGAAAAAGCTTATTTAAATACTTGAATCAAAGTTAATCACTTTTCCACTTCAGGGTCTACAGACCAACTCATCAGCAGCTTATCGCCTTGTACTTAGCGTAACCAGCTGAATTCGTTTTAGAATTTGGGTTCTCTTAGCAAATGTTTTTTTTTAATCTCCCCTCCCTCTTTTTATTAGCAAGACAAATCTGGTAACATTAGTAGGCTTTTCAGTTTAAGGTGGCATGCCCATATCTTTCACCATTTCAAACACAAACATCACTTGTGGCCAATGATATCAGCTTCAGCTAATTAACATTCATTGTGGTGAATGATGAACATGATGTACATGATGGAAATACAAAATTTCTGTTTGTTTCATGTATTAATGAGACAAAGGTTGTAGTCTCCTCATCTCTTCAAACAAATCGAATGTTTTCCTCTCTTCACTGGAAGCATAAGTGACACATAGGTCGAAAGCTTCATGTACGATACGAAACGATAAGATACAACACACCAACTTTTCAACGTCAGCCAAGCATAAAAAACTACGCCCAAATTGAAAATGTGCCTAAAAACAGGTGGATAGAAATGTACTTGATCACTGAAAAAAGATGTGGGCCATGATTCAGATGTCTGAGACCAGAAGAAGAATGTTGAAAGCCAAACACATGCTTAATTAGAGTAAATATATAATTGCTTCAAAGAATACCTAATTTTACCTCTAAAAACTGACCTTTGAACATAATCTACAATCTTTATGGGGAAAAAAAAGCATATGAAAAACTAGCAGAGGAAAACTGAATCTTCCAGTAGAATGATAGCTGTGGCTGTTACTAAGCAACCATTCATTGAATTAGTAATATAACATTTATCCCAAAGTTGACAAAGATAATGCCAGCATACTCTATTTAAAATGCTTTGTCTTGATATAAAGCTGGGTGGTTTTAGGGGCAAACTATGAGGATGCACCAAATAAATGCACCAGAACTCCCAAAACAAAGTCTTTGCGAATTTTTGGTATTTTACTGATCATAAAATAACTTAGTGTTCCCGGTGTATGGGTAACAGTGACTTAGTGGACAACCAAATATTTTCTTTAGGGGCCGGCCATTTTTGTCAATTTCTCTGGCTTGATTGACAAGTGTTTCAGCCTATCAAAATCAGCTGTGGTGGTTGCCTCTTTTGTTTTATATCCAGGTCTTGCCCCTCTGACCAAATTTGGATTTTCCAAATGCCTTCAATGACAACACAAACAAACAAACAAAATCCATTTTTTAAAATATTTCCCCAAAAACCTTTTAGTGATATCACCGAATCTATGTCCATGCTTTTCTACAGCCTATCACTCAGGATGAAAATATATTGGGTGATAACATTCAGAAGACTGATTTTGGGGTATGCAAGAATGAAATATGTTCTGTAGTCATTCCGTTTGCAATTTTAATTCTGCCTGTTATGGCTCATGGTTTCTGAGCTTGCTGTCAGTGAATGTTTCCTCAAACAGCCCTCATAGGCTCTGAGCAGAAACTGTTCACCATACTAATGTCCATTTTTACAACTCAGATTGGAAACACATTTTTGGCAACATGGGCTCTCCAGGGGGAAATAAGAGAAAATTGTGGTGTTGGAGGAAAGCTCATGGAGTGTGAGAAATAAAAATGGTTCATCTTCTGGGGAGTATGAATGAGTGGATATTTTAGCCTTGAAGATGCCCAAAACATTAGGGCTTCACTCTCTGGGTATGTATCAGACCAGGTTATGGTGATGACGTCCATAGTTGTTGAGATTTTTCCTCCGGATAAAAGCATTGCATACTGAATGATTTTCCCATCATTAAACACTGGACAGAGTAGATTTTTATTATATTCAGAAATCAGTTCATTTCTACAGAATTAAAACAAGCACAATGGATGTGCATTAATTTTGCCGTGCAACTTTCTGGTCTGACTGGGCAGTAAGGCTAGGGTCTGACATCAGCGCTGTGTGAAAATTGCAAAAAAAAAAAAAAAAAGCAGGGCTGTCTGGTCAAAAAGTCGTATTGGTCATAAAATAAGTGCAAGCACATATTCCTGGTAGATTACTTTGGTATGTGAGTGCCATGTTTCTGCAGATTACCTGGCAATCAGTTGAGAAAAAAGATAAAATAATTGCTGCTGCGATAACTTTATTAAAATTCTGTCTGTAGTTTTCTTAACCGCTGTGCATTGTTTTGTTTGATAAACCTTCTAAACCTCAAACTGGATCCCACGTTAGTCTCACCAGTATATCACAGGGTGCACCGACACCAATACACCCTTTTGCATTGTTTTAACGCAGGATTGTCTTCTGTCTGAATGCCTGTGAACGCCCAGATCCTAACGTGAACAACCTGACATATAGGAATATTATCACTGCTCTCCCTCTGTGGAGTACAATGAAAATACTTACTCACCTAATATATTCTCTGGGGTGGCTGTGGCTCAGGAGGTAGAGTGGGTTGTCCACTAACTGGGAGGCGGTTCGATCCCCAGCTCCTCCAGCCCGCATGTTGAAGTGTCCTTGGGCAAGATACTGAACCCCAAATTGCCTCTGATGTATCATGAGTTGGTGTGTGTGTGTGTGTGTGTGTGTGTGTGTGTGTGTGTCTTGAAATGTGTATATACTTCATTATATTCAAAACACAGTGTGAACTATAAATGTGAACATGACTCCCATCCCAACATTAAAGTTTCATGGAAAGCATATGGGCCTTGTAGGAAGCCTGAGGGTGTAAAACCTTTGGCTGTCAGGAGTCGGGTCAGATACTGGCTGTCTGTGCTCCAGCACACATTGCTCACATTGTTGGATGTGTCTGCAAAACACAGATGGCTTTGACCAAGACTCCCTACAACTGCCGTAGTCAAGCCAGGAAATCAAAATGGCATGATGGTGATGTGATTTCTGGATGCCTGTTCTTGTTTCATACGGATGTGGTCTCTAGGGGACTGAGCCAAAAGCTATAACACTCATATAATCACCTTCCAGGCCAGACATTGAGTCACCCTTCAAAACAATGCTGTTTACTCGCCAACTGTTTCCTCACCGTGTTGCGAAAGCAGTAGAGTGTGGTCCCTTGTGCAAACACTACCTCGGGTGAGATAACGTTAGAAATTTGATCTAACCTGCTTGAAGTAGCAGTTGGGTGGGGTTTACGATATCCAGACAGTGTCAGGTAATTACTCATCAATCACTCAAAACTATACTGCACTGACCTTCATCTAATTTAATACTACTTCTGGTATTCATTATCTCATGAGGAAAACTTTGCTTGATTAGCTTTTTTCTACAATAGTGCAGTACACAACCACCAGGAGGGGTTGAGATTAAAGGAAACGTTGAGTTTTTGGAGATAATTACTCTTGAGGCAACAAATTCATGCCTGATTAATGTCTCTTGGTGCAGTTTAAAGGTCTGCTGAATAGTGAGCTTAGCCTACCTTGCTCTTCAAAGACTTAATAACAATTTACGATTATAGTCTGGCTAGCATTTCTGTCAGTAATGAGATTGTAATTACCAGTTAATTGCTGACATCTGGTAACAGTGAAATCACTAAAAAGACATCTGAGAGGTCAAGAAACACAAGCAGTCAAAGGATCAGAGAGGTTCTTGCTCTGATGGTTATCTATGTAGCGCTGTTCCAATGTTCACAAATATCAGCATTAACATAGGGGCTTCTATTTTTTTTTTTTTACAAAATCGTTATCCTTTAATTCAGCTAATAAAATCCATATGGGAGTGTAAAGTGACAAAAATACTATCAATGAGACTAACTCTCTATGGACTCTCTGTGAGGCTGAACCTACCACACCTGTACCTAGCGTGCTAGCATGCTAACATTCACTAATGAGCACTAAAAGTACCACTGAAGCTGATGGGAATGTCATTAATTTTACAGAAATTTGGTCATGAAGCAAAGTATTGGTCAGTTGAAAATTTGACCTGATGATGGCAATAGATGAAAAGTAAGAGGGTCACCAAAGTTTTACAATTCATCCTGAGGGGAAAGTAAATATCTGTCATTCCCTGTCATTCCAGTCACATTCCATGGCAATCCATTCAATAGTAGAGTTATTTCACTCCATCCCACAAATGTACAGTAAACCAGTGGTGCACATAGAAAAGTTAGGGGATCACCAAAGTAACTGGAATTTATGCCCTAGGGAACATGAATGTCCTCAAAATATCATGGCAAACCATTCCATATTTACTGAGATATTTCAGTCTGGACCAAAGTGGTGGATCAACAGACAGTATCCCTTCAGCCACCCTGATAGTGTGGCTATAAATGTTTATCATAGCTTCTGACCTGTCTCATTATTTTTAATTTTAAATTTAATTTGAAGTAATTTTACTGAATAAAAGCATTCTCATGTTGTCTTTTACTTCTTTTGGAACAAATTTAACTCCTACTTGTGAGCTAAGAGTTGTCTGTTTCCAGGGTTACAGTCACCCACTGAGTAGAACAAGATGTGCCGTCTGCTTTGGAACTGGCTTGACTGCCTACTGCATGTTGTCCCTGTGTGCAATGTGTTTTGTCAGTTTTGTCTTCTGTCACCTGTTGTGTGTTGACCTCAACCAAGTAATACCAAAATAAAGGCAAAATGTATTAAAAAAATTTCTGAATCCAGATTTCCAGACTATGAGAAACTGCTTTACTCATACATTTTGACTAATTTCTACTCACTGCTTTAAATCTAACTATAAATGAAGGAATCTCTGTCTGTCCTTCTGTCTGTCCTTTGATTTTCTTGACAAATGGTCCTCCAATCAACTTCAAACTTCACCTGTGTATTGTTGAGGAGAAGGAAGTGCAGTGACAACTGTGAAGTTTGTTGGATGAACAAACTGCGAGAAACATGAAAAGAGAAACATCAAAAGATAGTCAGTTAGGGCTGGGACAACTCATCCACGTACCTCACATCATCGATTATGATAATTGCACATTGCAAAGATGGCTGTGGCCGGTCAAAGCATGGATTCCCCAGAAAACAAGCTGCAACTACAATACCTCGCAAGAGGATCATTTAAAGTATGGGACTATTTTAGACTGAGTGGTCGATAAGACTATACGATAAGACTAGACAAGCGCTATATAAGTGCAGTCCATTTGCAGTCCATAGCTCTTTGGGAATGCAGTGCATCAGTTTGCCTTTAGGTGATTAAATGAAGAAAAGAACACCCTCATACAGCAAAACATGGTGGAGATTCTGTTGTGCTGTGAAGCTGCTTTCCTGCCATTTTACTGGAGGAACTGAATGTATCAAAGGAATGATGAAATCAGAAGATTACCAAGGCCCTTTAGAGCAAAATGTATCAAGGCCCAGTGGACAGGGAGCAGAGGAATGGGGCTGGGGATCTCAGGGAAACAGCGGAACGACTGGACAGGGGCGGAGTGGGAGACTTCGGAAGGACCCCCCAGAGGCCAGAGATGGCCGCAGGGGGGTCATAGCAGCAGGACAACGGTTAGACGGAATCCCTATGGAGGACATTGACTGACGACCAGGTGTGTGAGTCTGCTGGGCTGCTGAGAGGGAATCAGGATCAGGAGTTCGCCAGGGTCCCGAAGGGAGATCAGGAGCAGGAGACAGCCAGGCTCCCAAAGGGAGATCAGGAGCAGGAGTCGGCCAGGCTGCCGATGGGAGATCAGCAGCAGGAATTGGCAAGGTTGCCAACGGGAAACCAGGAGCAGATGTAAGCCAGACTACCGATTGGAAACCAGGAGCAAATGTCGGCTGCACCACCAACTGGTAACCGGGAGCAATTGTCGGCCAGGCTGCCGACAGGGAATTGGGGGGCAGAAGTCGGCCGGGCTGCCGACTGGGAACCTTGAGCAAGCATGACGTCGGCTGGGACAGCCTCTAACAACATTTAGGGTACGATTTCTGATGCCTGAAGTCAGAACTTTGAAAAAAAGGAACAGCTGATCGACAGCTTTGTCTCATAGCTGCTGCCCGGGCAAAACATATTTCCTACATGCAGCCCCTCAGCCTCGCTGCCCCGGTGGCCCAATAACCAACCAGGGACATCCCCTTTATTGATGCTATCACACACTGTTTCCCTGGTGCCACTGTCCCCGTTTTAAGACAGGTCTCTGTCTCAAAACGGGGACAGAGACCTGTCTCAAAACTTCCAAAACTTCTTTTTACAGTCTTTCCACATTACTGAGAGGGCACTTCTTAAAGTTTATAATGATCTTATATTGGCTATAGATGCTGGTGATTGCTCCATCTTAGTTCTTTTGGACCTTAGCGCTGCTTTCAACAGAGGAGATCATAACATACTCATTGGCAGACTGAAGAAGGGAATCACTGGTATGGCCTTAAATTGGTTCAGGCCCTACCTATCTAATAGATGTTTCTCTGTGTTGATGGCTGGCTCAGTTTCATCCACTGCAAACTTTTTCTATGGTGTCCCTCTGGGTTCAATTTTGTGTCCCATTTTATTTTCCATGTATATGTTCCCTCTCGGTGACATCTCCCATAAATATAAAGTCCAGTTTCACTGTTACGCAGATGGCACACAGCTCGATCTCCCAATCAGACCCAGTGAACAGTCTAACAGAACAACTCCTCCACAGCAAGACACTTATTCCAGCAAATGTCTTGCTCAAATAAAATACTGGATCTCAGACAACTTCCTCCAACTAAATCATACAAAATCTCTGGTAATTGTACTTGGTTACCCTGTAAAAAGACCTAAAATTGTGGCAAACTTAGGTGAACTAACAAATTATGTTAAGCCCTCAGCCAAAAATCAGTAGTTTTTGATCAGGACTTGTTTAGACTTGTAAAGAAAGTTGCTCAGTCATGTTTTTATCATTTGAGAAACATAGCCAAGGTTAAGTCTTTTATCAGCCACAGATCTGGAGAAACTCATGTATGCTTTTATTTCCTCTCGTCTTACTACTGCAACTCCCTATATACCTGTATCACTCAGGTAAAAAATCAATGTATTGCATACAGTTCGCTCCCAAAAGTGCTGCAGCTCGACTCCTAACTCATTCCAAAAAAAGGAATTCGAGTCCCCACTTTTTTAGCGTCCTTGCAAGTCACGCAAGGAGCAGATCGCAACACTTAGGAAGGATACGACTCCTGTCTCTGTTGCAGCCTATTGTTTTGATAGAGACGGATTAGGTGAATGAATTTTTGCACTGAAATGTATGGCACTTTAGCTGCTAAATACTCCACTATGTTCACCAGCTAGTCTCTAAATGTGTTTGTCTGCTGTTTGCTGCTGAGCAGGTAGTGGACAGTGGGTTTGTACACTAACTTTTCAGTTGAACACAGCTGCCGACTGCCACTGCAAATTAATGGGTGAGAAAACCAAACCAATAAGATAAGAGAAACTAAAAGGCTCGGTTCACTCACTCTGGGTTCATAACTGTAAGCAACACCTTTTATTTTACAGTCATTTGATCTATTGTTAACATTTATACATATATATAAATACTAATATTTATTAGTGCAGCTCTACGGAGGTGTTTTTGAACCTTGCAGTTCCAGTTTCCTTACTCTCCTTGTAGTCAGAAGTGTTGTTTAGAGGGTAAATGCTCAGAGAGAGGGGGCTGGGTTTGTACTGCAGTGAGAAGGAATGTCAGAACAGTGTGAGTTTCCTCTAGCCGAGGTCGGTTGGGTTGAAAGGGAATGCTGCCTGCCGGCATGTCTGTGTTTCAGCTGCTCTTTGTTACACCAAGCACCTTGTTTTGCAACAGCAGACTGCAAGAGAAAAAAGAGACAGAAAGAGAGAGTATGAGACCTCAGATACAACACAGTGAGGAAGATATTGATCAGACGAGTAGACTCAATCTGAGTTCATTCAGCCCTTTTGTCCTTACATGTTATACTGTACAAGGGTAAAGTATATGTGTGATTTACCATACTACTACCATACTACTACCATCCCTCAAACAAATTCATAACAAGGGTTGGGTATTGTTCCATAGTGTGTAAAACTACCTGACAACTGTGTTTTGGCACCAATAACAAAAGTTTTTTTTTTTTAATGACATTTTGAATTATCTGATCAAGGAATAAGCAAGTAAGACAACAAATCTGACCAGAAATGTGATGCCTGCTTTTAGTATTTGACAGTTTTCAATACTCAGTCCTATGGGCACATTTCAGGAATTTTTACCGGTGTCTGGGGATTCCAGAAGTAAAAGTCCCTTTTAATCCTGTACAAAAGATAAGACTAAGATAAGACTAACAGAGTCAAAAAATATCTGGTTCGTTGATAGAAAGAAAGTGAAATGTACAAGCCTGCAGACATGAAACAGTATTTAGAGAAGTTCATTCAGACTTTTTTTCTTTTTAAATTTCCAGTGTTTGGGGGACACTTCCAGTGTTTGGGAAAATGATGATGGGCATTTTTCATTTGACTGGCATATGATGAATTTATTAATAAAGAGAGTACTTAAAATTGCTACTTGGAGCTTTTAATGGTTTTATTCCTAACTGCAACAACAAAGCATGAATTTGATACAGCTCTGACTAGCTCAACTAACTTTGTTCTTATCTATAGCACCGGCAGCTGAGGTTCATGGGTAATTGTAGTATTTAGAGTCATCCCCCACTATCAAACCTTCTTTCCTAGAAAAAAAGTTGAAATAATTAAAACTCATGGCTATAATGGAAAACTATAGTATTGTTACACTGTTAGGGAGATTTCTGAGTTTGTTTGCTGAGGAACATTGAAGATATCCACTAGTAAAAGAAACTGAACATGGGGAAGCACCAACCAATCCTCCCATTTCTCAACTCAACCGAAGTCCAGTACTCAGGCCTGCTCATAATGAAGCAGCTAGATCACTTGTAGCACCTCTCTGATGGTATGATTGTATGATTGATGATTGTAGATACAATTCAGATACAATTCTTACATTTTTGATACATCTGGGAGCAACTGCAACACCCCACCCCTCTCTAAGCTCTAAACCTTGTACACTGCAGTCAAACACATGCACACCTCGTGTCTTGTTATAAAAACTTCCAGTTGTAAAGCAGGAGAAGAGTCTGTTCTGCTGCTGGCTTTAAATGACCCAGGTTCTCTTTCTGGCAGCACATTTTTGGCAACTGGGCATCGGATTTATGTAAATGTGGCATAGTGGGGGAGAGGTGGAAGCACAGTGCGCAGACAGAACGGAAAATATGGGATTAATTTCTCCCGTCTGTACATGCTGGGTTATGTTTCAGCTGCTGGCAGCACACACTGCTGAGGTGAAGTCACCAGGTAGCATAGAGTGAAGAAAGACAGAGTATCCCATACACACATGCAGAGGATGGTGTGTAACCATGCAGTGCATGCTTATACTGTACACACTCATTGTGCATCAATAAAGACACATGCACTCACTGACTTTCATTTTGTAACAAACACACTCACACTTACAGGATTAGAAATGACCCCACAACAATGTCAAACTTAGATTTCAGTGGATAATTATTATAGCGTGATAATAATTGCTAAACTTAAACTGTACTTATCAGTATATTTATATGAACAAGTCAATTACTATGTGTAATGTGTTACTTGCAGCGACAAATCTACAGAGATATAATCTAGTCTGCAGTTCCCCCCTCATTGTTTTGATTTTATGACCCACAACTTTCTAATAGTCACAGTCTCACAGCTCACATCGGCGTCTTTTCCAGCAGCAGCAGGGAGCTGTTTTCAGTAAAACAAAAAACTTTAATAAACCCACTGTGTACTACCTGATCAACAGTAGACAGACACAACAAGAGACTATCTGTTGAAAATAATGGAGAATTTAGCAGCTAAAGAACCAGAAATTTTTCTCAGGAGCTGGTGGAGACCAAAACAGAGCTAAAAAGACATCTAATATTGGAATTATCTTCATCAGGTGGCCTGCTGGATATGTAAAGAGGCAACTAGTTACTAACACATATCAACATGACAAGTCTATAGCATGCCATATGTGTGACTTGAGGAGATGTGACAAGTTCTGCCCCTATACACATGTAGACACACACACATACACAAACACACACACACAGATACACACACACTTGATATACACCATTCAGCCACAACACTGGTAACTGCTTTTAATGTTGTGGCTGATCAGAAGGTGAAGGCAAAGTGTTCCTCATGGTGTTGAATATATGTAGCTGCTGCTGTTTTCCTTCACATGACATTTATGGTAAATCATTGTGTAAGAGTGTGGTTAGAAGAAATTGCCATTGCAGATTACACGATGGAAATTTAAAACCATTGCATTGTAAATCAGCACCACTAATCTGTGACTGACTCACAACAAAAAGCTGAAGACCAAAGCTGTTTGATAAAGGTAGGGCTCATCAAATGAGGAAACCAGATAATGTTTTCATCCACAGCCTTCACACTGCAGTTTTCACTCACTCACAGATCGTGCTGTCATTCTATTACAGAGGGTTCAAAGATTGCAATACAGTGTAAGCAAAGAACAAAATCTGAAAGCAAAAGTGTCAAAATGTCCAATAAAAGTGTACCCACTGTCCAGTCATTCCGCTGTATCCCTGGGATCCCCAGCCCCATTCCTCTGCTCCCTATCCACTGGGCCTTGATACATTTTGCTCTAAAGCGCCTTGGTAATCTTCTGATTTCATCGTTCCTTTGATACATTCAGTTCCTCCAGTAAAATGGCAGGAAAGCAGCTCCACAGCACAACAGAATCTCCACCATGTTTTGCTGTATGAGGGTGTTCTTTTCTTCATTTAATCACCTTGTACTTGTACTAGTTCTTCTGATACAATTCAGTTACATATTTTGTTAGACCTTTTCTACTTGATCAATGCCACACCTATAGTTTGAAATGCAGACTTTCGGTTATGAATTTGTATTCTACTAACCCTAGCTGAGATAACGCACTGGTTGCAGGACACAGATGCCAGTCTTCAAGGAGAAAGTCCTGAGTTTTGTACATCCACCATCCACCATCCTCCTTACAACTTCTGGGCTGTAAAGGAACGTAGCATCTGCTGGACTGGAAGTATTGTTGCCAGGGAACATATACCAGGCAGCAATTTTGTTTCCTGTAAAACACATTTGGCAAAACCATTTAGTGTTATATAAACATACATATGAACTGTCTTAGTAAGGTATTGATCCACCACGTGCCAGCACAACAGCCTAAATGGACCTTGGAGTAGATTCCACAAGTCTCTGGAACTCTACTGGAGGGATGAACACCATTCTTCCAAAAGATATTCCCTCATTTGGTGTTTTGATGATGGTCATGTAGAGCTGTCAAACACATCAGTCCAAAATCTCCCATAGGTTTCAACTGGGTTGAGATCTGGTTTCTGTGAAAGCCATAGCGTATGATTCACATCATTTTCATGTTCATCAAACCATTCAGTGACCCATCTAGCCTTATGGATGGGGGCATTGCCATCCTGTTTCTCCACACAGGTTTTTCTTTAATTTGTCACCCGTCTGTAATTTCTACTGTGTGAGGCAGGGTTCAATTATGTCTGTGAGAATTTTAACTGCGGCAAGACACAAAGTCATTTTTGAACCTTTTGGTTCTGCATTTCATAGTTTTACATGTCCTGTGAGATGGAAGTAGATGCAGTTCAGTGGTTGGGAAAGTCCATGGACTGTGGACTTGGCTTAACTGAGTAACTGAGTAAAATGTCGATAGGCTAAACTGAAGCTTCCCATTTAAGATTACTGACCAATTCGAGTATTCCTTTGTTGACACATTTCCAAATCATAGTTATTTCAATAAAAGCAGGACAAAAAAAGAACCATCCTAGTTAATGTATCAACATTAAAAAGAGACTCTCATGAACTATATCAGATGTGCTCGCCCATACATACATACTTCTATTCAGCTGCTCCTACCAGTCAGTTTAGGGACAATAATTGTGCTCAAGTATTTGTGTTTCTCCACCAGTTTTACAGCCTGACCTCTGAATGGTTGTGATCTCATGGAGTACAACATGAGACTGCATACTATAATCGTGTCCTTTTTCTTTGAAATAGGACATGATTATAGTAAGCTATAATTGACAAGCTATTCTTCAACCTGTTGGTTCTGGATGGGATGCTGCTGTATCGTCTACCAGATTTCAGTCTCATAAACAGGCTGTGGGAATGTTGGGTTTCTGTAAATATAACTATAAAGAGTATGGTCTAGACCTACTCTTCATGAAAAGTGCCCTGAGATAACCTCTGTTATGATTCGGCGCTATATAAATAAAATTGAATTGAATTGAATCGAATTGTTTGCTGGGTGGTTGGATGATTTTGTGTGCCCTCCTCAGATGTTGCTGATCGATGTCCTGAAGGACCAGGAGTTGATGTTGATGAGCTCTGCAGTTCTCACTTCTCTGTGGAGGGCCTAATTAGTGGGAAATTAGTGAGCCAACTCTGCTGTACCAACCAGTGACGTAGCCAATCAGGATGCTCTCTGTGGTGCATTTGTAAAAGTTGGTCAAAATTTTGGGGATAAGACAAAATCTTCTGGGTCTCCTCAGGAAGTAGAGTCGCCGACAAGCAGATTTCACTACCTTGTTGGTGAAACAAAAACCAGGTCAGGTCACCAGGTCAGTTGAGGTGCACACCAAGAAACTTAACGCTGCTGACTCTTTCGCCCGGAGCTCCATTGATGTATAGGGGGGCATGCCCAGCCTCCTATTGGTCCCTGTTGTACACAATCATTTCCTTTGTTTTGCTGGTGTTGAGACTGAGATTACTGTCATTGCACCACTGTGATAGGGCCCTGACTTCCTTTCTGTAGACTGACTCATCACCATCGGTGATGAGGCCCCAGTGGTATCATCAGCAAATATGAAAATGATATTGGAGCTGTACCTGGCGACACAGTCATATGTAAACAGAGAGTGCAGGAGGGGACTGAGCACACGTCCCTGTGGTGCTCCTGTGCTCACAGTCTTTGTGCATTGCCAGAGCAACAGCATCGTCTGTGGATCTATTTGTGCTGCTCAAAGCATTCATGATTTGAAGGGTGCGACAGGGTGGTAGTCATTCAGACACGTAAGTGCAAAAGTCCTAGTGACTGGGACAATGGTGATCTTCTTGAAGCATGTTGGTATCACAGACAGGCTTAGAAAGAGGTTAAAAAGGTCAGTTAAAACCTCGGCTAACTGGCTGGCACATGTTTTGAGGATGTGGGCGTGAATGCTATCAGGACCTGGTACTTTGCGAAGAATGACCAACTTTAAAGATCTGATCACATTAGCTATAGAGTTGACTAGTATTGTGCTATCATGGTCCACTGGTAGTTTCACTGCAGGGGAGGTGTTGTTTACCTCCGCTTCAAGAAAGTTAGATTTAACCATGTCCTTATAGTCCCTCTTTGCCATCTTGATGGATTTCAAGAGGTCATATCTAGCTTTCCTGTAAGCGGAGGGAAAAATTAATCCCCAAGTTTATAAAGGTAATTTACAGGATAATGTTGCCAGCTACCTACTACAGAATGACTTCAAACAAAGAAGATTTGTCTTTTGGAGTGGCCCAGTCAGACCTCAAACTAAAGACCTTAACCCAACAGAAATGCTATGGAATGAGCTCAGAGAGCCACTCACACCAGACATCCTAAAAATATGGCTGAGCTGAAGCAGTTCTGTAGGAAGAATGGTCCAAAATTCCTCCTGAACATTGTGCAGGTCTGATCTGCAGCTACTGGAAGCGCTTGTTTGAGGTTATTGCTGCCAAACGAGGTTTGACCAGTTATTAAATCCAAGAGTTCGCTTACTTTTTCCACAAACACTGTGAATTTTTAATGGCTGTGGTTCAATAAAGACACAAAACATTATAATTGCTAGTGTTATTAGCTTAAGCCCAATGTTATTTGCGACTTAGATGAAGATCAGATCACATTTTAATGACCAGTTAAAGCAGACAATCTGGTCATTCCAAAGGAATTCCACTCACTTACTTTTTCTTGCCACTGTATAATATGTGGAATTATTTGGAAAGTGGATTAATTGTAAAGAGGGAGATGGGTTAAATTCTAATGGCTGATAGCTGATGGTATATTGAACTGTTGAAAGACGGAAAAACAATACAAAGCATTTATGTTCCTAGGCTATCTCTATTATGTACCCCCGCTCAGAGGCCTGAGGGGTGAAAATTTAAAAGATATGCACAATACCATGGTGTCATTATAGTTTATATTTTCATGTACAAAAAGCAAGTACAATTAAAATTATAGTTTGAATTTAAACATTAACCCTTACTCTTCCTGAGCTATTTCAGCTCTATTACTTTTACTGCCCAAAGGATGAAATGCTGCTTTTCACAAAATTGTATTGCAAAGCTAGATCATTGGATAAATATAGTTAATCACAGATATTTTTGTGATGCCAGTTCAGAATTAGGAGCCTCTTAGCTGCCATATAAAAGTATGTAAGTGTAAGTAAATAAGTTGTAAAATGTCAAACTGCTAGACATATGTTATATCCAATGATAAACCAAGGGAGATCTGACTGTAATAACTCTCTAAAGAGAATCACATAACATATCCGATGACTCACTATGATAAATTTGATACAGTATCAAAACTATTACATCTAAGAAAAGAACCTCATGAGGAAACACAAACTTGTACTGGCAACTCAAACTTACATATCAATTATGTATAAATGGAGTTACACCAAAGGAGAGAGGAAATTAAATTCTCAAGTGATTCCCACTCACAACACTCAAGGGAGAGCTATTGAAAGAAGACAAGGAAAGAGTAGAGCTGGTGTACAGTACCTGGCAAGTTTCAGTGGGAGGCTCCTCTCCTACATCATCAGTCATCAACATTTGACGACCACAACCACAACATTTGATGGATACCAGAAGCATTGCTTTTGCGTCTCAGGACGACTTGAATTAGTGTGGAGAAGGGTTAGGAGTGGAGGAGAGGGATCTATCAAAGACTTTATTACTGAGGAACCTTAAGTGAGCGAGCACTGCCTGTACTAATTAAGCTGGCGAAGATGGTGCGGGTCTCGACACCAGCAGAAAGCCAGGGATGAAAGCTTCATTAATGAATCACAATGCCGTGACAACACTGATAATTACCTCCATGGGCAAGGAGATAAAAGATAAGGTTTAAAAAAAAAAATGGGAGCTTTACTTAACTTTACTTAGCTGACGAATACACGAGTGAGATTTTGGCTCAAAGAACCTACTTGCATTTGTGTGCGTGTGTGTGTGTGTGTGTGTGTGTGTGTGTGTGTGTGTGTGTGTGTGTGTGTGTGTGTGTGTGTGTGTGTGTGTGTGTGTGTGTGTGTGTGTGTGTCTGTGTGTGTGTGTCCGTGTGTGTTGAATTAATCATTGATGATAAATTAAATGAAAACTCTAACATTTTACGTAAAATGTTTATTTGATTATTTCATCTTTGTTCGTGCTGAGGTAAGCTCACGATGTGTTCAGAATAGCCCCAATAGTGATATGCAATACCACTGATTTCCTTTCCAATCTGATACCAAGTAAATCCCATGCTGGTATCGCTAATACCAATACGATACCGATATTTTGTACAAAAGCTTAGTGTGTTCGGGAAAAGGGAAATAAAAAGTAAGCTACACCCATTTCAAATTATAGCTACATAATGATAATAAGACATCAGACTACTTTTTCTTATTCTTTAATAATTATTATCAGTAATAATGAATAAATTATTATTCTTCTTTGAAAATAATAATACAACTGAGAAATATTTTATTGAATTGAAGTGAGGTGATCCCAGGGACACAAATCTCACTCCAAGCTGAACTCAAAAGTTGCTTTCTCTCTCTATCTCTGTAGCTGGATAATGCCTGCCACTGCCAAAGAACTCACTGAGTGAAGTCTTTCTAACTGGAGCAGCACCTTTCTTCTCCTCTTGTGATTAAATCTCAGATGCTAAACAAGGTTTGTGGTGTTACCACAGTACCTCACAGTACTCCCACTCGCATCACATAAAGCATTGTTGCTTTTCTGAGAACTCAAAAAGTTCCACAAATTACTGCATTTGTGGTCAGCTATCATCAGTCAACACCCTGTTCCGTGGCTTACACATTTATAGAGCCATAGTTTGCATATTACTATGACAGGCAGAAGGTTAGCATCAGTTTTTTTAAGCTATGCTAGGGGCATGCCTCTGTGAATGATAATGTTTGTCAGTGCTCCACCAGTTGTATCCAGACTAGAATATCTCGACGACTATTTAATGGATTGCGATTAAATTTTATACAGACATTTATGGTCCCCAGAGGATTAATCCTAAGGACTTCGGTGTTTCCCTGATTTTTCCCTTTAGTTCAGTGAGGTTCACATTTTTCATTTTGAGTGAGGTGTCTTGACAACAGTTGGATGGATTGCCATGACATTTGTTAGGGTTTAAAGATATCCATGGTGGAGAGAGGATGAATTTAATGACTGTTGAACACTTAAGTTTTCATCTAGCACCTTCATCAGGTCAAAAGTTTAATTTGTCCACTACTGTAGTTTATGACCAAATAGCTGCAAAACTAATGACAGTTCCATCAGCCATTACATACATTGCTAAACATCAGCATTTTAGCATTGTCATTGTGAGCATGTCAGCATGCTGATGTTAGCATTTAGCTCAAAGCACCACGATGTGCCTAAGTACAGCCTCACATAGCCGTTAGCATGGCTGTAAACTAACTGTGAAGACCCACTAAGCGTGGTGCAATTCGACACACAAGCATTAGCAAGGCATTGTGGGATTCAAGGTGAAACAAAACTGAGGAGGATGGGAGAAAGTAGTTGTAGTAACTTGTTGGAGTAACTTGTTGAAGAAAGTAGTAGGTTGCTTATTTACTTAGTGTTTGCTAATGAGCAAGCTACTCGCTACACATCCACCGAAAAATAGGGGAGAAACAAATGTGTGATTTGTTTGCTTCCAGGGGGTCTTCGCTATTAGTCTTTTTTAAAGATAAATATTTGTTGTCTCTGAAAAACCCAAAAAAAAGTTTAACAACATTTAGTGGTGTTCTGAAGCAGCTGAAGCTGGCTGAAAAACTATTCCTTCTGTGGCAAGATAAAGCAGTTTTAACCTGTTCCCAAACTGCAATGCTACTACCTAATCCAAACAAAGGATGGTACTAGGAAATTATATATGTCCTCATTTTACTATCAGCTTTACTTGTCTAGTCTAATTTTATTTTCCATTATTTTATATTTTCGTACACAATCAAAACAAGGAGATAAATTATTCCTGGGTGCCTGGATTAGGAGGTAGAGTTACACTTGGAAAACGGGTTTAAAAATGTTTTTTTTGTTCAGTGGACAGAACAGTTTTTTATTCTGATAGTCCGAAGAGACTTTGAGGATTCTCTAAATACCTTTAAAAGGTTGGATAGTTTGGGTAAACAACCCTCTGGATTGTTCAGAGATTGTTAGGGGTTTGGTAATCAGAAAAATAAATGCCAAGAGTTCAAACTAGAGCCCATCTTGTGATTGTATACAACAGCGGCGACGCCTGTTGACATGTTGACATGCCAACCCATGAGTACTCAGTAGTAATTACTACATTATTACATGAGTACTAAGTAGTCATTTCTATATTATTACATAGGGACCACACCCATCTTTGAACTCAGCCATAATTTTAATGTCAACTACACAACTGTAAAGTTTCATTACTGTATCACGGTTGTGACGCTGTTGTGGTGACAAATTCTGTCCAGAGACAGACAGACGGACAGCCATATAAACTCCTGCCAAAGTACTCAAAACCACACATACAAACACAGACACACAAGCATACATACACACACACACACACACACACACACACACACACACACACACACACACACAGAGGGCTGGCTCGCCCCTTATCTGTTAAATTCTGCTGTCTGTGATCGCATATACAGTATTTTAATACAGCCGAATTCTCATTAAAAATTGCCATTGCCATTTCCAAACTGCTGCTCTGCACGGCTAAAATCCCTATTGTATAACCCCAGCGTCATCTGATAAAATTGCCATACAAGTTAAAGACAACAGTTGTGCTGTGATTACAGCTATATTTACTTGTAAAATGATATCACTGACAGAGAAACTTAGAAGCTCATTCACGCCTTGTGGTCAATTGAATGAGACCTATTGAGAGGTGTGCCTGTGAAGGCAAAGCCTGACCTCGCAGGCCGATAATGGCAACTCTCCGGTTGTCTAAAAAGTCGCTAGATTTGTCGCTAAGTGCTTTTGTAAAGAAAAGTCACTAAAGGGGTCTGAAAAATCAGTAAATCTAACAACAAAGGCACTAAGCTGGGAACACTGTTTGTGAACGCCCCCCTCATGAAGCAATAGAAACTGTTTTCATTTTGAAAGAGTAATAGCCAGTGGGGAAAATCTAGCATTTGGCCGGCTGTATACTCAGTCACTCACTCACTCACAGACATTCGTGTTTATAGAGCTGGCCATGCTGTCTTGGTCCAGCCAAAAACTGAAAGCGAAGGGAAACTGCTGCTTCATCAATAGTTACAAATAGAAAGCCCCTCAAAAAGGTGTCGTCTTTAGACAGTGTATCTTGTTAGCTACCAAAGCCTAATAACAGACACATCTTAGAATCAGATGTGTTTTGTTCAAACCTAGAATAATATAAAGATCTTGTTTAAGCTTCACTGAGAACAGAACATCTTAAATGCTTCTTGGGGTCACGAGACCCAACTGTTGCTGATCAAATTTAATTGCATCGCTGCCTGTTAAACCCCAAAGTTTTATTTCCATTTCTGCACATTAAATTCACACCTACACAAAGTAAATCACAGCATTGGAGCTGTTGGAGTGCAGCTTTGACAGGGCAAGACTTGCTGTTTCCCAGTCTGAAATGAACAATGTGAAATGGAGAAGCCCAGGGGGTTGTTTTGTTGTACAAATACAACCTGGTGTCCCTCTGAGGCAAGAGCCCATAGACACAGAACAAATTCCTGCCTTCATTATATAGCATACAGTACAATCAATTGGTTCAATAACATTGATCATTGTGATCTTGACCTTTATGACAAAAAGGCAATGTTTGTTGCATCTCAACAAGACATGTTAATAAAAAAATAATAATAACATTTTGATTTTGATTTGGTTAAGAATTTTTCTTTAAAAAAAAATCTTGATTTTTTTTTTCACAGAAAATTTTGCAAATTAATGTCAGAACCAGAATATTAAAAATGCATTTCATTCAGTCATTTAGGCCTGCTCCGAGCAAAGCAAAATAGTCCAGTACAAACCTCCCTCTAAAACCACAATTTGTGTTTTTACACTATGGATTTTTGTAAAAATTAAACAAACCAGAGGTTCCTTCAGAGACCCATGATCACAGTTGATTTTTCCATGATTTTCTACATTGTATGGACAGGTGTAAGTGTAAAGACGTAGTACGCTAGCCACATATTATTCAAATCCAAACTTTCCTGTTCTCTTTCAAATGAAAAATATATTATACATAATACAAGTAGTGCAATCCAAATTTTATTTTAATTAAAACGTTTGTATTGGGAAAGAAATGCTGAGTTATTACTTAAGTAGATGTAACTTCCAATCATTAAAGTCCTCTTACTGCATGTTCTACATCCTTTCTTGAAAAACTTTTCCCAGCACATCCAGGTCAGTATAGCAGGACACATACAGCTGAAGAATAGCAGAAATTATGAAATCAGGCCGGGTTGGGTAGACATAACATTTGGGTCTGTTTACATTCTTGCTATGCAGGCAGGATGCTCTGGTGTCTAAGGGCCAATCACACCATCTATTCAGGGAGAGGAGGCGACAGAAACCTCCACCCTTCAGGGGAACAGGATATGCCAAATACAGCCTGCATCAGTTAGTTATTCAGCTGCTACTAACAATAGGATCCTCGTTTAGGGACTTGATTCATAAAGAGTGAGTGGGGGATATTTTGGGCATTGTTCATGCGCTTGGATTTCTGAATGCAGAGGGTCAAGATTTCCTTCACACTGTGGCTATGATTGGGGTGGGCCTGGTAAACAATTTAGCATAATTCAAGATGTTATTTTTGGCATGCTGATGGCAGGTCATAAAGGTCATGACACATCAAGCCGACAGTTGGCCTTCAGACACTATGTGGGCATCAATGGGCTGTCGCTGGGCCAATCTCGCATCACCATCAAACAGCTGTGGTTGATGCTAGTTTTTGGGGTGAGTCCAGCACTGTTGGCACAATACATTCCTTATCCTTTGCCAATTCTGTCACTATTTTTGTGCTTGCACGTCTTCTTATTGCCACAGTATGGCAGCAACAGGAGATGATCTTGTGGAAGTTTGTTCCATCCTGTTTGTGGTGACCCACATTACCGAGCTGGTTGTGGAGATCCTGGTGTGAGCGTGTCATAAATAATCTGCCTACTCTTCCCCATTGTGTGAAGAACCTCTGGATAGAATGCACAAGCGTACAGTCCTTAAAATATTATAATATAATATAATATTTCTGATATAATATATGATATAGCAGCAACAGAACATACAGTATATTATGGAGTACGATGAATGATGAAAACCTATACAAATAAAGGAATGAATGAATTAATTAATTAATGCATGAATGAATGAAGGAACGAATTAATTAAAATGTTGGTAACTGTGATTTTCATGGTCCAGTATACCATAAATTTTGTCAAATATACCATAGTTGATCACAGAAACACAGTACAGTTAAGAGGGAAATAACAAATATAAAATAAATATTATTTTTTACCTTGTTGCACTGGATACTAACTTGTGCACACAAATTTTTGTCTTGTGCACATATGAAGAAAATATCAGCCTTTGGGACCTCTAGGGGTCTGGAATTAAACAATCTGAAGGTGAGGCCATTTTGCATAAGGAGTATTTTTACTTTGATACTTTATGTACATTTTGCTGGTAATAATGTACTTTTACTCAAGTAGAATTATGAGTGCAGGACAACTTTGACTGAATTAAAGGATCTGAATACTTAATACATTACGAAGTGACCAGTACCAAAGAGTGCAGACATTTCAACCTGTCCAAACATTAGTGCATTAGCACATACACACACTTTAATCCAAGATGTGCAATTACTGGCAACAAGTTAACACATATGGGGATATACCATAGAACAGAAATGACTCACCATCAGGTCCATATTGTGTGGTTATGATGTCGGCCACCTCAGAGCTTTGCAAGTTTAACAAATTTAACATTTATGAACATCTAGCCCTACTGACATGTAGTCACACATGATTAAAGCATGCAAGCTTCACCTTTAGTATTACACACACTCACACAGTGTGTATGTGTGGAAACAGATAAGATCAGTGTAGAGTGTGTTGTCATTTCTATTCTTAGAAACAAGTTAGGCTTAGCCTTGGGTAAATATGAACGTTTTACTTTGAAATCTGGTTCACAAAGATGGAAGTCACCTACATGCTGTTGATCAAACAAGGAACTCAGAAAAATATTTAAGATTTTACTTTCTTCTCTAAACAATTAAAAAGCAAATGAGCAGAAGACGTTCTGCACTTTCGACTCACTTTCAGACAATAAGGCTTTGGCTTTGTTTCTTTCCTTCCTTTGGCTTTGTTGCATATAAAACTGCTGGAGACAGTCTCCCAGAGAAGAAAATAAGTCCATCAAACCTGGGCAGTGCAACCTTTGATGACTAACCCTTCATCTGTTCTCGACCTCATTCTCCGTCTGCTGTGCTTCTTCCAGCCTCAAGCATCTCTTTGTCACTGTTGCTCACTCACATATGTATTTATATAGAGCCATTTGTCCCTGTTTCTTACAGTTTCTTTCATTATTCAGGCCTTACCATAGTTTAGCAGTGGTGTAGCTGTGACCGACAAAATGTTTCATATGAAACTATACACTCTGCTGGGCTTTTGTTGCCCATTTGTTACCGTTCGTCATACAGTTTAAAACAACCTATAGTCTTACCTATGACACAATCGAAAAATTAGGGGACAAAAATTTGCTGAAGGGCCCCTATTATCTCCCTGTGGCTTTTTTTGATACTGGGCCCCCTCTACAAGACCAGGCCAAATTAATAGCTCATAATGCAGGACCCACCTTAGGTAATATTGTACTTTTAAAATACAAATTCAAAAGAAAATTTGCAATTAATCAAGTTAGGAAAATCCATTAACATGACCTGGGTCTTTTTGAGCCCCTGTTGGTACTCCAGCCTTTGCCGAAGAATTGACTTAATCCCAGTCAACAATATATATATATATATATATATATATATATATATATATATATATACATGGATTTTTTTTTAACTAATTTTTTTTTTGTAACCATGGTGATTTTACCGTAACCAAAAGTATTACCAAACAATCACCATATCATAACAAAACTTTAAAGCCTCCAGGGGGTCGGTAAATCTGACTTGTTTGTTGTTTGTTGTTTGCCTCTTTTGTGGAGATCAGGTGCTGTAAACCAGCTTGATTTCAATCCCAATGGCCCAGAGTCATCAAAAAGACCCTGCATCAAAATAATTCCTGCAGGACAATCCTCATCCCCACTGTTGATAAGTATGCTCAGTAAATTTAAAAAAAAAAAGCTAAATACACACTAGTCGTAAATATACACTTTTTACATATGAGATATGCAAATCATTGGTAGAAACAGAACCTCAAAACTAACTTGCAAAATACTTTGTTTCTCATTGATCAAAAACGACCCATATTAATGTTTTCTGATATTGTGCCCCTACTGGTAGGATGGCATCATCTGTCAGTGTTGTCCAATACTGTTTTTCAAATCCTGACTGCATTAATATTTATAGCTTTCTCCTGATCTACCAATATGGTGAAATTTTGGTTAGGTTTAGGCCTACCAGCTACTTGTTCGGGAAAGGTTAATATTATGAGGTGATATTGGAATCAAATGTTTAAATTCTAATAGTTTACACTTTCAAAATTTACTTTCAACCTTTCAAATCCTAGTTTTAATGTTACAGAATGTGATCCCAATTGTATGTTATTAATGATCACAGTTTAGGTTAGAAAAACAACTTTTATACCTTGTTGATATGGTTAAAGGAATAACTGCTTAGTTATTGATAGGGAACGATCAGGGTCATTGTTAAAACAAACCAACATTGGCTGTTTGGAAGCCGGAAATGAACAGTGCTATACTGCATATCAACGCCACATTGTTAACTGCCAAGCAGTGAATTTATCAGAACCTCTTTGTTGAAAACAGCTGCCTGCTGCTGCTGGAAAGAAGGTTGAAAAGAGAGGTAAGAGTGAACCAAAGCAGTAAAATTGCAGACGGTAAAACCAGGCTAAAAAGCGCCGTAGAGCTCAAGGAACTGTAGTAGATGTAGTTAGATCAGGGGGAGAGGGAAGGGGAATAAATAAATAAATTGGACCTAGACCACATTCTTTGAAAATGACAGTTTTTTTTTTGATAATACAAGCCTGGTTAATATGATGGGTGGGGTAAGCCAGTTACCTCAAATCACATTCAATTGGATTTACTCATGACCAAGCACTGGATGACATTGAACACGTTCCAAAATATAATAAGAGACAAATAAACACATGGACATGGGAGTAAAATTTGGAAAGCATTTTTTTAGCATTAGTTTTCTGGCTTGTGACCCTTCGTAATGAGCAAAGCCTCCTCGTCAACCCTAATCACAGATCGCATATGTCTATGAGCTGTGAGAATTTCAACCATACAGTTTTCTCTGTCCATTTTATTATAATGATTTTAAAGCCCCGAAGAGGTAAAACTAAATAAAAATAACTTTCTGTATTGAAGAAATATTTGATCTTTATCTTTCCAGAATAGAATCTTTCCTGCAACCCCTAGGATTTATCTTGTGACCTCTATCTTGTGAGCCATAGGTTGATAACGGGTCAGCAGTTTATCATGGCTTTGCAGATAGGACAAAAGAGATGCTCTTGGCTCTACTTAATGAGTTTTCCCATTAAAATCATGAGCAGTTTCCTGAATGTCAGCTGTAGTGTAAAGATGGCTGCCAGTTACGAAGGAGTGACCACACCTCTCAATTAAACGCTGTTAGTGAGGACTGCCGCTTGCATTGACATTCCCCTCAGGCGAATGACCTCCAGACGCCTGCAGGCTCACACATCTGAAATCAGTCACCTTCTTTGTCCTGATACACCTCCCACACAAATTGGTTCCCTCTGTGCACATGTATCCGGCCACAGGACACAAATAACTACATGCAGCTCCCTGTAATGACATATAGTGGACAAAAAAAGCTAGAATTATGGAGGGAGGACAAAAATCACTACTTTCATCTCGCCTGCTGGGGCTGTCGTGCTCTTAAACAGCCTCTGGTCAGGAATTCAAAATTGTAGCTATGCCAGTGGGGGGAGGAAGAACATACATGTACATACACATTAGGCCTCCGATGCCCTGTGGGTACTCACAGGGGGTTGCTTTTCAATGACCGCAATTTGGAGTGTTTTCAACCTCAAAGCCCTGCACTATTTCATGTCAGTAATACTGGATGACTCAAGGTCAGTAAATGAAGGGGAACGTTAACTGAGACACTGAGGGGAGACTTGCTCCTCAAACCATCTGCACTTCCTTTGATATGTTATATGTGCAGCTCTTAGAACAGCAGGAGGACAATACTTTCAACCGCAAGATCACTCGATGACTCATTTTAAACGGTCAGTAATTATGTAAAATTCATGTTAAATTACACACATCAGTGGAACTATGCAAAGAATGAATAGGGTCCTAAAACTCTTTTCCTGGGACAGTAATACACCTGTTCAACCCGAACTATGCGGTTTATATTTGATTCAGAGTGGGAGAAACCAAAAGACTGAGTTGGGGTCTTAAAACCCTTAAAAAGGGGTCTGGCAGTAATTAGTTCTTCCAGGTGTGGAGTTTTACACTATTCATGGAGCATGCCTCCAAAACTAGGATGACTTTCCCGGAGGAACAGAGGCCTTCTCTGTCTCTGCAGCATCTGGACTGAAGCAGAATGGAGGCAAGGCAAAACAGGGGCCTCAACTTGGGCCTCCAGCCAGGGCAGGTAATGCAAAGTTCAACAGGAAATGTAGTTCAGGGATGTGGAAGGGCTTGTTTGCTATGTCTGTGGAGGTGTCCTCCTGTTTGGTCTTGGTGAAAGCATGTAATTTATGTTTGTGCAGACAGTACCTGTAGCTTTGAGACTGTGAGAACTGTGAGACAATACTGCATTTGTATCTGCTGCATATCTTGCCTCTTTTTTGGGTAAGACAAATTTATCGGATTTTAAGTTTTATCTCTAGGTGAAGGATTATATGCTGAACTATGAGTTTAAAAACTACTGACATGAATGTCAGTCCCTTTTAAAGCGGAAATAAACTCAGAAATGCATGCTGCTCAGGTTGAAAACGTCCTGCTTTTTTTGGTTCAATACAAACAACAGCACTATACAGTAAAACATGCAACTTTCATCATATGAAAGCAGTACATTGTAATTCACATGCCATTGTTAATGCAGTCCAGAGTAATATGATCATTCTTTTATATCTTAAAGAAAGACTTTCCTCCACTTGAGGGTCATAGGCGTTGTACCCATAAAACTTTTTTTAGACATGGAAAACCTAGCATTTCTGGCTTCATATGTAGGGTAAAGTGAAATTTTCTCATCAGTTACATCATTTATTTGAGAATTTCACTGCCTCTTTTGTAATGTCAGACAGTACATATGCATACAATCATAAAATATAAAGTTAAGACACTGCTTCTATTCCTTTTTGCTCGTATGCTGTATGTAAAGCTTTTTTTTAAATTTCATTTAATCATCCACGCAGTTATGATGAATGAAATAGATTGAAAATATATGGAATGAGTTGTCTGCGTATTGCTGTGGTTGTAAGAAGATTTTTGTTGTTGTTTGTTTTTTTATTTAACCACAGGGGGAAAACATTGTTATAGATGGATCTGGCATCAGAAGAATCTATTTCACCTTAAAACATTTCCTCAGTTACAATGGATTGTGGTTTATTAACCTTTCAATGCATACCTCAGGTCATTAGCGACCCAGGAATATATTACACCCTGTGTAGTTAATGTATTTCATTCAGTTAAACAATCAATTCCCTAGTATTCCTCAAGATATTTCTTTAACAGTGTGTCAAGATGTCAAATGACAACAAGCATTGTTTTTCTAATATTTCTCTCTAAAAAGTGTATAGCGTTGCTACTGAAATATATAAATGAATTTTTTAAAAAGAATCTCTTTCTGACAATTAGGAATGATTGTGAAAATCATAAATTGCAAAAAAAAAATTATTTTATAATTATTATATTGTTAATAGTACATTTGAGACATTTACAAGAAATGTAATTTTAATATATGGCTTAATCTGTGTCTTTTGTACCAAAGATACTGTATGTAGGAAGGCTTGAAAAAACACCCATGGATTTAAAGGTTAAACATTTTATTTTCTTTGTGTCTAAGAGATTATATATTTATAGTAGGGCTTTTAATTCAGTCTTGTTCTGTTTTCAACATGTTAAGGAAAGTTACTAGGTCTGACCTAGTAAGATTGCTATTGTTGCTCTTATGTAAGAGTGACTAGCACCCTTATTTTGAGCATTAAATGGGGCGTAAAATCCACAATAACTTCTAGCTTGCCAGTGCTTTTACCACCACCATTATTGCCTCAGTGGACTATTGCAGGGTATAAGACAGAAAAACCTGGATACACAATCCTCTACAATGTACAGTAATGCAAACAAATACAAAATCCCTGCAGTAAAGACTACAGCCAAATGGCTTGCAATGGTTAGTTTTTGTGAGATCTACAGTAGGTTTTAGAGTTTTTGAGTCATCTTTACAGTGTGGTAAATGTAAGTTATTATTTTGGACTAATTTAAGTACGTACACTGACACAACATTAAAAACAGTTACCTGTTTTAATGTTGTGGTATATATATATATATATATATATATATACATATATATACACACACACAGACACATATGTACACTGTACATAATCTAATGCAACCCAGTCATGGGTTACCAACAGGATGTGGGAGGGGTTTGGATTACTTTAGTGGTATTTTAAAAAAAATTTCTCTTACCATAGATGTATCTAGCAATGCGGGATAGTTATTTATTCAGGTTTTGAAATATCAGTTTCATATCTGCATATCAGTTGGACATGGACAGCAGCATATGTGTTACATACATAAGAGAATGAAAGAATGAAAATACTGTCTTGTTAAGTATTGAAATTAGCCTTCTTCTAACAATGTATCTCAAAATAAATATACTAGAGGCAATATACAACAAGATAAAAAGTTATGACCCTATTACATTGTCATTCTGTATGTCAGACATGTACCGTCTTTTAGCTCAGTGGTGAATCCAGTTTGTAATATCTAAGCTGAGTATCATTCATGACGAAAATATGAACAAAAGACAGGAACCTGAATGCTGGAATAATACTCTCCTGCAGTGAATTTATTGACGTGCACATCAACATATCAGCCCCACTGTGTTCATCAAGGCTCCATGAAAAGAACAGCTCATGTATACATTACCTCATCCTCCAGTCTAATCACAGTCATGTCAGTAAGGGGCAATGTTCGGGATGACAGGACACTGGGGCCAGCAGCATGATAGAGTCCATGTTTCTAACCACAGAACAGTTCCTATATCACATCCAGGTGTGATGCTGTTATATTGTTCACATATAAGGGGAATCAACCCAGATCTAAAAATTCATACACTGTGCCACAGAAAGCGTTTGGGCCTTTAATTAGCCATTCTCTTACTCTATTTTTAAGTTTAAAAGATTTGAATTGTTAAAGACACAGAACTACAGATGTTATTAAAATTAGTTAATTGTTGATAAGATTGTTTTAAAAGACACGGTGTTATCAAAATCACTGTCCATCATGGAGTCCACAATGTGATAGCATGTTTAATATGTTTATGCTGACGTGTTGAACGATGAACTGAGACCTTGTTGTTATGAACACTGATACTATACTGATATACTCATATTAAGAATATGTGCAGGTTCCCCCTAAAAGAACACACTGTGTATCACACAGGTTTTTTTTTTAAAATTCATTCAAAAAAAAAAAAAACTTTTTTTTTTTTTTTTTTTTTTTTCAAGATAAGCAGTTTAGTTTGATAGTTCCAGTAGTTAAATTAGTTTAATTAGCCATTAGTGATTCGATGAAAAACCTTTGAATAGAAAAAAATAGAAAAAGAAAAATATATATGTGACAGTTGCTATAACTAAACCTGTAGGACAATATTAACTTTATTTTATCATCATCCATTGTTTACAGTTTGTGAAAAGTGAAAAGACAGAGAATGCTTATACAACTACAAACAACAAACAATTTATTTATCATCACCATTCATCACTTGATGAAAGCATCATCATCATTTGTTTTCAAGATTTACAACCAATAGAAGATAATATAGAGCCCTGATATGATGGCGCCCTATGATGGAATTTACCCCTGCTTCCTGCTTGCCAACTGAATTTAATTCAATTCAATTTTATTTTATTTATATAGTGCATCATCATAGAGGTTATCATCACTTTTTTTCTTTTCCCAAGACCAAGTTTTATACATCTAGTTATATATATATATTTACCAACATTCCCCCCATGAGCAGCAAGCACTGGAGACAGGACAGGGAAAACTCCCTTTTAACAGGTAGAAACCTTGAACAGAACCCGGCTCATGTTGCGGGGACATAGCACAGTAGATGTATAACATAAAGGTGTGTAAAGATATTGAGAGTAACAATAAAACTAATAATTGTAATAAGAGGGTGAATAATAATACTAATATAATTAATATAATAATAGTTGATAATCATAAAATTTGAAGCAGTGGGTGTTGAGCAGGATCATGGGGACAGTAGGTGGTTTGCAGTCACAGACTGCCTTAATAAAGGCAGGGGCTGGAACCAAACTGGAACAAATTTCAGTTGGCATTGGCCGAGAAGCAGAGTCCATCCTGGACAGGTCGCCAGTCTATCATATGGCTGTCTATTTTCTAATCTATTGGTTGTAAATCTATTTGCGAAACTGATGATGCTTGTCAAGTAGATGCATGGGGAATGGTGATGATAAAAAGTGTTAATTGTTTGTTAGTTGCATAGTTGCATTTGAAGTATATTCTGTTCACTCGTGGTCACAAACGTGGTGAAACAATGGATGATAAAACTATGAATAGTAGTTGGTCCTACAGGTTTAGTTACAGCAACTGTCACTCAACAGAGGAGGTGGTCTGAGACACCACCTGTCAGCCACCTACGATGCAGTTCTAAATTCACTCTCCTGACAGCTTAACACCCATCCACACCAGGACTCATGTGACCACTCACTTGATGGCAGGGTGGGTCAACAATGCACTTGTCACCCTAACGACCCTCAAAGAGTTAGCACCCATCCACACTGAAATATCAAACAGTAGTGTCACAGGACTATACACTACATGCCCTGTGAACCAACAACGATGCTGAGTATGCATCACTCCCCTGTGGTGCAGGAGCAAAGAGCTGTCAGGTTGGGAAAAAAGCTTTGGCCTTTATTCTCCTCTAGTCTCAGGGCTTGTTCACTTTAATCTGTCCTGCCGAACAAGCCCGGGTCAGAACACCTCCCTTTGCGACCAGGACTAATTCCTTACCCAGACAACTGGGATTTTTAGTCAGCAATCCTTTGACATCACCTTGAAAAAAAAGAGACTCCTCACACTGCGCTGCATGATAAGGTTAATGAGAAAAGCAAGGGAGCCTGGTCCCTGCACTGCTCCATCCTCTCTGCCCAGTGCTCTATTCCTCCAGGGACAATATCAAGATATTCACTTTGAACTAGTTAAATCTGAACATTAATGACACTACAAATGTCTTAACACAGTCTGTGTCTCGCTCCGGACTGATGTGTCTGTGTTTGATGTTCCAACAGGAAAATGAGAGAAGTCAGCCGAGTGTTGCTGTTCTTGCTGTCCAGATGGCAATGTCATATATTAGGAGAGATGTGGGCCAAACTGATACATATATCTACCTAGGATATATATAATGTGTTTTGATGTTTTCGTTTTTAATGTTGTGGCTGATTGGAGTATGTGTGTGTTTGGGGAGGAGGGGGTTTGTTGGTGGCTGTGAAGAGTTCCCAGTGGAACTGATTATCCCCATTTTAACTTATGAGACTAGGGGGTGGGCAGGAAGCAGGGGTGGAGGTGGTAGAGGTGGTGTAGGTGGGATTGTGCCTCTGTGAACAGCAGGCTAATTAATTACACAGTGGCTTGTGGGAATATTCTGCCTAAATGCCAGTCAGATCCCTGTGAGGCAACACACTTAGCAACTCAAGTACTGCACACAAAAAGACACACATGCTGTAAAATACACATGCTAACAGTGAGCTAAAAGAACAAACCAAATTCTTCAGTGTAGTTTTGTTTATGATAAACTGCCCATTCTGCAATTTTGTAAAGATCACGTACTGTGTCACAACGATATATTTCAAGGGGAAGAGCTTTCCCACTTAAAGTGGGAAGACATGTTAACTTGGGGGCTACTGGCCACCTATACATTCTAGCATTCTTATGGTCGTCAAATGTAGGTTCTCAAACATAAAATTGCTGAAAACCTGTAGTTTGCCTGTTTTTTGAAAGGCTGTAGGAGCAAAAGTGTACTGATATTACTGAAATCAGGAAAGGTGTTTATTGCTAAGGAGTTCACTTTATAAGCAAAAGATTTTTTTATTTTTCTTTCAAAAGTTACATTATCTGGCTTTTATGTTCTTAGTATGCCTCAAATAAAGTGTTTGTCAGATCATCTCACAGCATTTTAACAACCTAGTTCATTTGAATCGTGCCAAGGCCTTTATGATTCCATTAGGCTGTTGATCAAACTTCAGAAAGCAAATTTCTGAAATTTCAGCAAAATAAAATATGAAACATTACATTTCCATCGACTATCTTTATACAAATATATTCAAGCAGATGTGTCAACATTACATAATTAAGTAAACTCTGATAATGGCATTTCATTGTTGCTTCCCATGTAAGATGGCTTTTGTGTTTTTATTTTAAGTACCCTGTGGTGTGTTCAACCAGTAATACCATCTATGGAGCAAATTTTTTATCAGCAGGTGTCCATTTTTTGTATTCTGTGTACACAAAAGCAAATTTCTGCCTCCTTCATGCTTCTCAACTGATTGGTGTAAGGCATCAAGACAGTTAGCAGTGTGCCAGCATAGGCAAGAAAGAAGAAGACTGCTAGCTAGGAAACATGGATCTAAACAATGCAGGTTTCAAATATTTTTAAAAATCAGCTTGGTTTTTTGAGGAAGAAAAGGCATTTAATATGTATGTTGTCTGCCTTTGGGCCAGCACCTCTCTAGAATAGGTGTTCATTTTCCCTCAGTTTTTTCACTTTCCACCTACAAAACGGCATGTGGAATATTGCCAAACTTGACTGCCATCCAGGTTCAGGTCTGGACTTGTGCTCCTGGGGCGCTCCTTCTCTGGGTGCTTATTAGCTGCTGCCATACTGTAACATTGGTGTGTTTGTACTGGGGGACGAAAGACCATGAGTACTCAGTTAAACCACATTGTCCGCATTATCAATACGCCTCTGTTGTTTGTCCTCTAGGATTCACATTTTGGTGAAAAACATAGAATATGAAACTTCACAGGATACCTTCAGTTATTAAATTTGTCTTTTCTGATTCACCAGATGGTGTTCTTATCAACTGCAATGGTGATTGAAAGATGGGTGACATGCAACAAAGGCCCCTAGTGTGTTTACATACACCTAACCACATTATTGCCACAGTGTCTCACACACACACATACACACACAGACGCTTGCTTGCCTTATGTTGGTTGTGAGGTAACATATTGACAAAATGAATTCCCTAGCCCTTCACCCTAACCTTAACCATCATGAAAAAGAAAATACAGACATAGAATTTACGCTTGACACAATATTAGCATCCTTTTGATGAATTTAAATTTTGATCCTCAAACAAAATAAAAAAACAGAATAAGACTATTCTCTGCTTAATTTTCAGTTTATATATGACCTGAACGAACCAATGAATGGTTTTACTGCATAAAAAGTGGCTGATTGTTTCCAGTTTCTTTCTCACAATGGCAAAGACAAGAGAGCTGTCTGAGAGCATCAGAAATGCTATTCTCAAAAAACAACAATTCTAAAGAGTACAAGGTGATCACCAAAGAAAGAAAGGTAAGAAAAGGAAAGACTAATGTTTGCAAAAATTTTTGTAGATGAGTCACAGTCTTTCTGGGATAATGTTCTATGGACAGATGAAACCAAATTACAGCTCTTTGGGGTGGCTGTGTCTCAGGAGGTAAAGTGAGGCCTCCACTAACTGGGAGGTCAGTAGTTCAATCCCCTAGCTCCTCCAGTCCACATGTCGAAGTGTCCTTGGGCAAATACTGAACCTCAAATTGATCCCTGATGGCTGCACCATCAGTATGTATGAGTGTATGCGTGTGAATACGATGTATGACTGTGTGTGCGCATCAGTGAATGTGGCATGTATTGTAAAGCGCTTACTATTTAAGTGCAGTCCATTTACCATTTCCATTTACCATAACTGAATGCCTAACCCCATCCCTTACCCTAACCCAAACCTAACCTCAATTCTGACCTGAACCGTAAAACAACTCGTATCCCTAAAATAGCCATTTGAAGTTGTGAGGACTGACCAAAATGTCCTCCCTTTCCCAAAATGTCCTAACTCCATAAGGTGTATAACTCAAACTCATCCTCACAAAAATAGAAGTACAAGTATACACACGCACACACACACACACACACACACACACACACACACACACACACACACACACACACACACACACACACACACACACACTACCACCACCACCACCAATATATGAAAAGAGAAGTTTTTCCCTCCAATATCTCAATGATGCCTCCAAGAGCTAAAAGAAAGCTGATTTCTGACTTCAATAACCAGTTTTCACAGATAGTTATGTTTTCACAAGTTTTTCACAGTATATACTGTATGTACATGTATCTATCTATCTATCTATCTATCTATCTATCTATATATATATATACATATACATATACATATATATATATATGTATATACATGTATATGTGGTGAGCACATCTGGCATCTGGACAAGTGTTTTGCAGTGTACAGTCTGCAGTATGGTCAAAGTTTCACTCAGTCAGTTATAGTCAGCCTTTTTAAAACTGGATCTGTAATTGATTTGTCACTAAACTGTGTCACTGTGCATCTATCATGTTATCGTGGCGTCGTTAGTCAAAAAGCGCACATTCTCAAAAGTGGCAACTCTGTGCACCAGAATGCGCATTGTCTGTGACACAAGGTCATTACCGCTCTGTGTGTTTTATTTACTTGTGCAGTCCAGGCCGCAAGTATTTGGACAGTTATGGATATCACATTAAAGTGTCAAGTCTCTGCTTCAATTTTAGTAGGTTTACATCAGTATAGATAGAACTGTGTGGTAGATATAGCCATTTTAATACATAGTGCCCAAATTGCAAGGGTTCAGAAATAATTGGACACTTTGCTGCTAAATTTTTCTTTGGCAGCTGTATGTCATTTCAACGTTTGTTCATGCACAAAAGAGCTCACTCAAAGCTCAGAGTTGAGTGACTGAGATTATAATGAGGCACAAAAAAACAAAAATTCTATTAGAAAGATATCAAAGGTTGCTGGTCTTTCAAAATATTAATTCATGGGTATGGGCATAGGTAAAAATGAACTAAATGCAGGCAGGCAGCAGGTGAAATAAACAGGATAAGGTAAAATATAAAACAGAAAACAAAATCTGTAACACAGTGTCATTTTCTCAAGCCAAATTAGCAACTATGGTTTTTTTAATGTGAATGCCTAAGACAACCTTTCACCACTCAATTTATCATCATTCGAGAACTGAGAGTTCAGCTGACGGATAGCAATGGACAGACACTAAGTGGACAGATGATTACAACAAAATCGCTTATCTTTGTGTGACTTTGCATTAAACCACTAAGTGGGAGCCAACTGAGCAAGTGATTTGCATATCTGAATGGGAAAGTATATTACACAAAACAGCAGATAACCTCAGACCCACCATCATGCAAGCCCTGCATAAATACAATCTGGATGAGTTTTAAAATGAGTGACTGTGTCTCTTGTGCGGTTAATTAACATTGCGGGTTGGGTTGATTTAGAGATATTTGTGGGTAACGGGTCAGTTCTGGTACTGAGTTTTGCAGGTGCAGGTTTGCAAAACTCCTCCAACCTAAACGACCAAATAGGTCGTTTTTCCCTACCCTCAGTTACGACCCATAGGAGATTGGGTTAAAATAATTACTTCGGTAAGTTTAGGTCACTTTCGTCGTCATGGTTACAATAACAAATGTGCAGCTAAGGTTGTGGAATGGTCATGGATAAAAGAAACAATGCTGACTATCAGTTTCACACAGTAAATGAACAGTAGTTTGTCAACCAATCCATCCATCCCAGCAAAAACAGAATAGTCTGGTTGCAGTTGACAAAAACATACCAAAACAAACCAGAAGAGTTGTGGAACAAAGTTCTTTGGACTGATGAAATCAAAATGATGGAAAGAACAAAGTGTGAAGAAAAAAAGGAACAGCACATGACCCAAAGCCAACACCTCCTCTGTCAAAACATGATGGTGGTTCTGTTATAGCTTGGGCATGTATGGCTCCAACTGAACTGGCACACTGGCAATTATTGATGATTTCACTGCTATCGGAAGCAACAAGATGAATGCAGAGGTATACAGGAGCATTCTGTGTGCTCAGGCTCAGCTAAATGCATCAAAACTTATTCGACAACACATCATCATTCAGCAGGACTATGACCCTAATCATATGTCCTTAGCAACATAAGAACTTGTCAGGGTGAAGAGGTGGAATATCCTCAATTGGCCAAGTCAGTCATCTGATTTCAGTTCGACTGAGTTGTATTTCACCCTCCTGTTACCTTGACCTCAAAGAGGTATTTAACAAAGCTAAAACCACCTTGCTTCCTCCACACAACCCCTTTGACTGCCAGAGATGCAAGCTATGAAGGGGTATGTGGATTTCTCGCCGGCTGTTGACATCATTCGAAATTCATCTTCTCCTGCTGGTGCTGGGTTCTTCTTCGTGGTTAAAAAGGACAAGACCCTTTGACCCTGCATCGACTACCATGGCCTGAATGACAACACCATGAAAAACAGGTACCCCCGCTCCCTTTCATTTCTTCAGCATTTGAACTGCTGAGAAGTTCCATGATCTTTACAAATTTAGATCTTAGAAATGCCTATCATTTGGTGAGAATTATGAAGGGGGATGAATGGATGACTGCTTTTAATACACCCAGTGGCCACTAAGAGTATTTGGTGATGGCTTTTGGTCTGACAAACGCCCCATCTGTTGATGTCCTTTGGGACATGCTCAATGTTTTTGTCTTCGTGTTACCTGGACAAATAATAACTAACTATAATATCATAACTAACTATAATATCATAACTAACTATAACTAATAACTCGTCCTCTAAGGTAAGCAATCACAATTTAGTTCTATGGGAAGACAACAATTCAGATGTCAGTGAAGGTAAACCTCTCTCAGGGAGGATGTTCCTACTTAATAACTGAATGGAATTATGCATGAGGGCAGCTTTGTGGGATCATCATCGTTGCAGACAATGCATTCATGTCAGCTGCCCTGCTGTAGATGCTGCCAGTGTTCAAAGATATTTTGAAGAGCTTGTGTAAAGTTTGTTTTGATGAGATGAGTCATTTGCAATATGAAAAAGTAATTATAATTCTGGGGTAAGTGTCGATTGCCACATCACACTTTTCTCGTCTCGCCCACAGCGAGGCATATACAACAAGCTTTCCTGTTGTATCAGACGACCCCAGTCTGTACTCAGCAGTTTGTGTGTGGATGTTTGCTTCTAGTTGTAGCCCACATGTCTGGAGGATCCTCATAAGTAGCCACACCTCCAGTGTGTTTGTTCAATACACATTGATGTCTTTTGTAGCCTCCTCTACTTCTCGCAAAGGAGCCTCCTGCTGTGGCTCATGATAATGGCTCTGCTCTTTGTGTGTAGGTCTACGCATGGTAAAATACAGTATCTACAGATACTGTATTTTGTGGTAGCATGTTTTTAACGTGTTAATTCACAGAGGAAACAACAGTGTCATTATCTGTGTTTCAGTATGTAAAATTTGAGCATTTACATGTTGACTTTACATGTTTGTATGTGTGTGTGTATTTGTAGTACATTTCCTGTGTGTATGTTTGTGTCCTCATACATTGAGTTTGCTGCTCAGTCCACATCAGACAGAGGAAAATGAAATGAAAAGGAATGGAAAGGGAAGCAAAATGGCAGAGCTCTGCAGAGAGAAGTCTGGCATGGATTGGGCAAAGATTTTCACATTATGCTGCTCTGGAGTCCCTACACAATAGTTACATCGATCCTAGCAAACTACGTCTCTGCTGCCTTTCCCAACACCAATGATGTATATGTTTGGGTGTGCAGGGAGATCTTCTTTGAAGTGTGAATTAAAGGTTTTTGTTTTCTCATATGAGATCATTTTATACCTTTTTAATTTTCAGATTCAAATAACTCTGTAGTGAAGCCGTTTTTTATGAAGATAGTGATAGAGACAGTTTGTGTGATTTTGAGTTTTCATAATCATATTAAAGCTCCTGTGCAACAGCACCTGTAGAACATTTATTTGTCCATATTACCTTTCAAATTATTCGAATGCCATAAATTCTTTTCTTGTTTTTTTGTTTGTTTTTTTAAATCGAAAACTGACACAATCAAATTGAAAATTGTTGCAGTCTATTAGTTGTTTACATGCCTTAAAGATCCCATGAATTGGGCAATTCAATTTCCAGGAAAACTTTAACTTCTTGGAAAACAGTGGTCATCCAGGGGTGACCTCATGCCATATAACAATAAAGTGTAATCACTGAAATCAACACAAAGTTTTGAATAATGATCCCTTTTTGTCTGTCCTGTCAAGTCACCATACCTTTCTCTCCATAACTGAAAGCCTACAGGTACACTTCAAAGTGATCCCTCACTGTCTTGTTCCCCTTTGTAAAAACCTGCTTTATAACATCAAAAAAGTAATCATACCATTTCAGGGGACAATTAACATATGACAACTATTTCCTATGTAAACACCACAGACCAACATGATCTTGACACTTCAGTGCTCCAAAGGAGCAGCAATTTAGTATTTGTATATGCCAAATAGGTAAACCTGCCTACTGTCGCTTTACTACTTGTTCTGTCAAACTTTGTTTCAAATGCAGAATGCTACACAATGCAGCTGGTTAATGTTCCACTTTAATTCTTAAATTCAACACACATAAAAAAAAAAATCATAAAATTAAGGCATTCCTTACAACTCCAGAACTTGCCTGAGAGTAATAAGTATTTTAAAGTTTTCTTCAGTATCATAGTAATGGAGTGATAGTTGTCTGTACATCCATGGGTACATTGCAAACAAGAACTGCTGAAAAAGCTATACAGGAATGGGGATGGTTCATGTGGTAGATGAAATTCTGCACAGCTCTGCACAGAAAGCCTGGGGCTTTAGGTGAGGCCTTGAAGTCTTTTTGGTTGAAAAAATAACGTGTAAGAGAAACTACTCTCCCAATCTCTCTTCAACTTACATGGGAAAAAGGTTTCTTTTGCCAACAGTGGTCTGTAGTATTCCTCATCCAGACTGGCTATGCCAAATACTGAAGGACTGAAGGAAGGTGAAGGTTCTTTATTTCCATTTGATCTCTCTCAAGTTGGATCTTCACCCCAGAAGGTCTTTGATATCCTCCAAGAGGATGTCACAGAGGAAGCCTTTTATGATAAGCCAAGCTGGGTCGACCCTGAGAGCGATGCATGTAACTTGCTGCTAAGCCAGCCAGTATGCTCATTTTCACGCCTCTTTTTTCCAACTAGGCTGGGCTTTCCTTTTGTCCCACTTTGTTTGAATGCATTTGATGGAGACACCAGGAAGTACACTTTGTTCTCAGTGTAAAATATGGCAATGTCTTAGGAAATACTTTATTCCTACAGTTTAGGCCAAGAAATCCCAAGGCTTTCAAAAGAGCTTCTCAAATGTTTTCAGCTAGGCACACAGTAGCATTTGCAGGATCTTATATGTTGTGTGAACTGTATGGGGAGTCTTACATTCAGAGCATTCAAATGAAAGATTCCACTTATGTATAGGGAGAAAAGGGTGAACATGATGTTAGTGATAGTAGAAAACCCCACTGTAAAAATCGTACTGTGGGCTGCTTATGTTTTGTAATTTTTGTGCACCTATGCACAAATTTTTGAGCACCTATGCACAAATTGTGTGTGGATTTGATGTATAGATCAGTGATTCTCAGTGACCGGGCTTTGAACTAGTAGACTACTAGTCAATTTTGTGCAGTGTTGCCTACTATTCCACAAAAATGACTTCCCAGTCTTTTCCACCTCCTTCTGCTGTGAGCAGTAAGTCAAGGCTTCACTGTCCTTCCTGACCACACACCTCTGGCCAGCCACAAAAACAAAATTTTGACTGGATTGAGTGGATATAAGAAACATCCTCTGACAACAAAGCTTCCATTGATAAATTATAAATTAGTTGTGAAAAGAACAGGCCCAAGGTTCTCAATACATGGTGAGTTATACTTGCAATATTTTGTATGATAGGAAACAACAGCTCCCTCCTGATATTGTCCACAATTCTGACACATTTTTTATGAATAAGATGACCACAGAATCATCTTATTTTAAACTTGAAATTGGTGCTATATAGATGCATATCAGCTATAGTTGTTATCTTTGCTATTTATTTGTGTTATGCATGTAGAAAATTTAGAAGGCTACCTGGATACACAAGATAGCCCCTTAAAGGTCTTGTCTCTGTGGTACTTGTACCATAAAAAACTTAATCATGATGCTAAATGACTATTGCAAACAGAAGTATAGCCAGAACATTTGAGCATTTTACTTCCGACAACAAACAAACAAAGTAAAATTAAAATCCGTGCAATAATTTTCAAATGCTTTTAATATAAAGGTTCATAATGCACTTGTGGTGATTATTATTATGAAAGATTTCTGCTAAGGATGTTTGACTATCATTTAGATCACATAAATTCTCGTCTTCATTTAGATCCCAGTCCACTTCAGGACCAAGCTTGAAAACTATTTTAAAACAACAGATTTCCTTGAAAATGTACGTATACCTCTCAAGCACTACATTGCGCAGAATTTGCAGCCATCGTCTGTCTGGACACCCGCCTTGTTTAAGATTGAACTCAGAGAATTCAAAGATGGTATGTTCAATTCAATGGAGTGTGAAATACACAATGTCAGGATCTATCTAGTGGTTTCTGGTCTACAGAGCAAGAAAGAGGGGGAGGGGGGCGAACGGTCGCAACAACACAAATGATGCTCAAGCAGGAAAAGGCAGTGCCACTGGAAGGGGACGATTGCCAGTATGTGGCCTTGATCAGTGCCACTGCCACCATATGGCGGAGTGATGTGCAAATGTCAGACTGTTTGTTATCCAAGAGCACAACATAATAACCATGTGCTCCCTAAATTAGCTACGTGTCATGACATCTGACAACTTTCAAAGCACATCAAGTACACTCAACTTGTCCTACCTTACCCATTATACTTTGAACATATTTTCTCCAAGGGAAAAATAAATGGAGATTTCACATAGTATTCACAAATGTTTACAGGTCACTTTTTTCAAATTTGATGTTCTTACCTTGTTGTGTTTCTAACTGTTGTTAGTAAATAGCCTTCTTTTTCCGTTTTTATGTCAAAACTGTAATTTTATTGGCAAATAATTCTCCAATTGCCAATTCTCCTTTTCCTTCTAAAGCTGGAGCCACTAGATTGGAATGTAGCTTTACTTTTTTTCACAGAGTACAGTTGAACATTGTTCCAAAATAGAGTAGTGAGCACTTGAGGGGCTAGTTGACAAGGCACTATGGCCAGAGAGCTAACCGGTAACATGCTAGCTCAAGGCAACCTTAAGCCCGCCAAACTAGCTGGCTTGCTTACTGCTATATAGCAAGTTAGCTAGCCTTTTTGCTGACCACGCAATAAGTTAACACAATCAGTTCAAGACTGTTGGATGGTGCGACACAACTAATGCACAGCTTCCTTTGCTTCTTATTCCCCAGCTCTCCATTCCTTCGAGGCTCAGCACAAACAGTACAAATTCTTGTCTCAGAGTACAAGTATGCAAAAGCTCCACCAATGCTTTTACCTCTGCTAGCCATCCACTAACTGCAGCAGTTAGATAGCAGTAAATAGACTTTGGTCAGATATTTCACTGTTATAAAGGCCTTGGTGTGACTGGACAAAATAGCTCACCTTTTTCTAAAGGAGAAGGAATCTTACGCCTTATGCCTCTTTGTCCGTGAAAGTGTAATTCATGGACACTGTCAGACTGCTACAAACAGGCATTTATTATTTTTGTTCTGCTGGCTTGCTCTTGATACTTCGCGCGGGGATGTAACTCTTGGAGTGTCTTTGTAAAAAGCCCACATGTATGACTGCAGCAGTGCTCTCTGCCAGCTCACCTTTCCAGACTTCATGCAAAGACATGAAGACTGTGTGTATGTTGTGTGTGGTTTTGGTGGTAGTGTATGTGTGTGTGGGGGGGCAATCATCTAGACACAATAGGAGCCAACAGATGTATCTCTCTATCTTTTTCTCCCTCCCTTCCTTTTTGTTTGTCCTGTGCAGTATGTAGGTGGAGCTCACCAGCAGAAACAGACGGAGGGTGAATAAAACAAGAAAATGAGTGTGGCTCAGCTATTTTGCCATCATGTTGATTTATTCTCCTTTTTAAGACCATGGAGATTTTTTTTTCCTTGTTGTTTCTCAAGCACCAACAGCAAAAAAGCAATTTTATTCCATTTTGGTCCTGCTTCTCGTCTTCCCTAGCAATGGCCTTTCAGAGACCTGGGTCTGTATGCTGTATGGTTCTGCTTCTTTAATGAAACAATGCAGATATTTTGGCACACTCATGTAGCACAATATGAAGTTGGCTGAAAAGAGGTGCAAGACCATTTTTACTGCATTGTCAATAGCATAATAATGGTCTATGTCTCACAGAGAACACAAAAGAAAGCTTTTAATCTTAGTACAAGAGTAGAGGCAGATAAATGTTGGTATCATGCTGTCTCCAAAGCTCTCACTATAACACTATTTGCTTGCATGTATCGTTGGATCCAGCTGTCTTCTGCGGTTTTGTGTTCTACGGTAACAATTAGACACTAACTTTGTATGACCATTGCTATTGCAGTTCAGTACCTCCACTTGAACAGTGGATTGTCCCAACAGTGCAATATGAAGTCATGGTGGCCAATAAATTATTTAGACATGGTTCAAACTAATAATCAGTGTTGATGTTTTTATATTTAGCCATGACCACCATCTATCCCCAACATTAAACAAGTAGATATACCTTTACTATTCTGTTGCCAGGCAGACATGAAATTCATTGTTTGTATTATATTTACAAGAAAACTAACAAGTAGGGCTACATGTAAAAGTCACACGTAAATTGATGTCTTACATATCACATGTGATAAATATCTGGAAATATAACCATAAAAGTTCATTCTTGACCTTAAATATTCGTTAAAAAAAATAAATAAATAATAATAATCCCACCTCATGGTCAATTTACTTGCTTTTAACCATATCACATGGTCTTCATTAGCAGAGGTAGTTTGCTCAGTTTCCACAGAGATGGAGCCACTTACATGCAATCTCAGTGGCTTTCATGTTTTCATCCATTGCAATTTTGGGATTTCTCCTGTGCATGTCAACAGATCCACGTCCATGACAACTTAACCAACTCTATCCACCAATTAAAAACAATGTGATACAATATAAATCTCTGGGAAAAACAAGAAAGCTTACCTTATGCTGGGACTGTGACAAAATGTGGGGTTTTTCTAGTTTTGTTTTCTCAAATTAATTAATTTATTCATTTTAAAAGGTAAATAATGTAGGAATTACCAAATCAAATCAAACTGCTCTCAGTGATTTCTGGCATTATGAAAGTAATATTTTTTCAAACTTATCAATTTATCTCCAAATTTACTGATTTAGAATTTTTCAGATAACCTTAAGAATTAGCTGTTCCTTGAATGGACAGTTATCCTACTATTTAATCAACCGTTTAAAATCTCATTGGATTATGTGAAAAATGAACTGTCACAAAGCTCAAAACAGAGGTGCTGAAAAGATGTTTTTGAGATACATTTTCACATTGACACACCATGTCATTAAAGACTGAATTATCCTTTAAATTGAACAAAAAGTGGCTTTGTATTAATAATATGATAAATAAATCTACATATTCTAATGATTATGAGTAAAAATAATACCATTTGAATTAGCTTTCACTGGAAGACTGGACTCTGTTTTCCTGCAGGAGCAATGACAGCATAAGGGCAAGCACAGTTTTTATGCAATTTTCCTTAGGCGCAAGTGCATTTATTTGCATCTGCGCCTATTTGGTTATTTCCTGCCACCAAACGAACTTGACTGTGTCAATGTGAGAGGAGAGGCACAGCTTAGGCTATGTTTATGCTGATAAATTGGAGCAAATCTCCAAAACCTATTTTGTATTTGTTTCTTTAAAGATTTAAGGTCTGTTTCATTGTTATAATTAGTGATATTTTGCAAATGGACTTGTGTATGCTTATTGTACCTTAAAGACATAAATTAGTGATTTCAAATATGCAAAGGAGGAGAAGAACTGCAAAGTTTAAATGAATTTGCCTGTAACCTAATTGTTTGCACAACTGTGACCTGCCCCACTGATATTCCAGCAGCTGCTGCACCAACATACATCAGCCGCCTGTTAATTCTACCATTGACAGCATATTTGGAGTAAAGTATATACATTTTTCTTGTATTTTTTTCGAACTTCAGGTCTTTCATGGAGATGAAATTTTGCTCCCTCTCGGAGACCTCAGCCTCCCTCCCTCCATTGCTGCTTTTGAAGGGGATGAAAGGAGCTCATATGATTGGTCCTTACTAAAGCTTGAACTGATTCCACCTGCTGATTCTGGATTCCTCCCACTAATAATGTATTTTCTTACACGTTGCGCCCACGTTACACGTTGGGACCTGTAGGCCTGGTTTGTACCTGTGGGCACCAGCGGTCTCAAAGTACACATAAGACTAACTAAAGACCAATTCATAGTTTCCACGTCCATATGACTTTAATTTCTTCATCCGCCTAAGTTTGAAAGGATCTACTCTGACCCTGTGTGAATGTCCACCTGCAGCCCAAAATTTGTGACCTCATGGTTCTATTCTTGCTAAGCAGTGTTAAATGCTGTTTTCTCTTTTTGACTTCATGTTATTCGGCCAAATACAACAAAGGGGCTTGCTGTCAGGAGGTCGCCATTATGTTTACTGGTTCAATTCAATTCAATTTAATTTATTTATATAGCACCAGATCATGACAGAGGTTATCTCAGGGCACTTTTCATATAGAGCAGGTCTATACCGTACTCTCTATAGTTATATTTACAGAGACCCAACATTCCCTCATGAGCAAGCACTTCGTGACAGGGAGAAGGAAAAATTCCCTTTTAACAAGTAGAAGCTTGAACAGAAACAAGCTAATGGTGGGCAGCCGTCAAATGCCCCAACCAGCTGAGTTGAGAGAGAGAGAGAGATGGGGGGGGCACAATATATGTACCACATGAAGATGTTAAATAATAATGAGACTAAAACTAATAATTATAATAATAGGGCTAATAATAATACTAATAAGACTAATAATAATACTAATGATAATCAGAATAATTCAAACAGTGGGTGTTGAGCAGAATCATGGGGGCAGTAGGAGCTTTGCAGTCACAGATCCAGACTCTGCAGCACCAGAGGCAGAAATACCGGAAGAAAGTGACAGGAGGAGAGAGGAGGGAGACGAGAAAGCATAAAACTACGGGACAGAGAAGTCAAGTTAGTAACGAGCACTGATGAGATATGAATGTGTAAAGATGGAGAGGAGGAGGAGGAGAGAGGAGCTCGGTGCATCATGGGAAGTCCCCCCGGCAATCTAGGCCTATAGCAGCATAACTAGGGGGTGAGTCAAGACAAGCCTGAGCCAGCCCTAACTGTAAGCTTTATCAAAAGGGAAAGTTTTAAGCCTACTCTTAAATGTGGAGAGGGCGTCTGTCTCCCAGACCAAAACTGGAAGATGGTTCCACAGAAAAGGAGCCTGGTAACTGAAGGCTCTGCCTCCTATTCTACTTTTGGAGACTCTAGGAACCACAAGTAACCCTGCGTTCTGGGAGCCCAGTGTTCTACTGGGGTATTAGGGTACTATACCCCAGTACTATGAGCTCTTTCAGATATGATTCGTCCTGACCATTAACGTCTTTGTAGGTGATGAGGAGGAGTTTAAATCCTGTTAGCACCTTTTTATCTAATAAAAAGGTGCTAACTAAGGGTAAAACTTCCTTAAGCAGTATAGTTGGGATGGGGTCTAAGAGACAAGTTGATGTATAAGATGAAGACATTGTTGAAGTTAGTTATTGAAGGTCGATTGGAGAGAAAAACTGTCTAAGTATATATCAGGTTGCAGAGTCTCTAAGGTTCCTAGTGTATGTGTGTGTGTGTGTGTGTGTGTGTGTGTGTGTGTGTGTGTGTGTGTGTGTGTGTGTGTGTGTGCGTGTGTGTGTTTGTGAGAAACGTGTCCGTGTACACATACCCCTA